>NC_060950.1:66989933-67027283 GCF_022045245.1 Lucilia cuprina | reverse complement strand
TCTAGTTCAGTTCTAGTTCAGTTCTAGTTCAGTTCTAGTTCAGTTCTAGTTCAGTTCTAGTTCAGTTCTAGTTCAGTTCTAGTTCAGTTCTAGTTCAGTTCTGGTTCAGTTCTTGTACAGCTGTAGTTTAGTTTTAGTTTAGTTCTAGTATAGTTCTAGTTCAGTTCATATGTAGTTCTAGTTTAAGTTCAGGTATAGCCTTAGTTCCAATCTAAAATTGAAGTTTAAACAAAAGTGCAATAGTCAATATTGAAAATTCCTTGTGGAAAATTTTCATTCGAATTTCATTTAAAATATTCTACAAATTCTATAAAGGATTAATTTTCACATAAATGGAAGAAACAGAAAAAAAAAAACAATTATATTACCATAAATCATATTTAATTATTTAATTCATAACAATAAAAGTATGAGAAAACCTTTTATGCACTTAAAAAAAATAATTCTAGAACAATTCAATAAGGACCCTTTGAATTTTTGACCGACAACCACTTCAATATCCCATGTAAAATAGAAACGAACTTACATATCTATGAATTTGTATCAGATACAATAAATATGAATATAATCATTATCAATTGGCATATTTAATAAATTATATCCAATTGTTGTAGTTGTTTTTCTTGTAATTTATGCTTTTATTATTGTTGTTCTTATTAAAATAAACACTATAATGTTTTATTTTAAGGTGTTTACAAGTTAATAACTTACGCTTACCATCATCATTTTCAACCACAATCATTCATTTATTTATTTTCCACCCTTAAACCCACAAATCCCCACCACCCTCAACAATCGTAATAAGCGTGCAATTTCTATCACTACAACAAGTTTCTTATGTTTACAAAACTCCACTCGATTCAATTGGATCCGTTTCAATATTATATATACTATATAATTTTTGTGGTTTGAATATAAATGTTATTGTTAAAATGAACGTATGCATTTAATACGTTTTTAATTGACCTCATTTACTAAACCGCATATTGTTTGTCTGTATGAGAGTTGAAAAAGATAGACTTTTCCACCCACATTGCCATACAAATAATCTGAAAGAAAATTCTTTTAAACTTGTCTGTTAGAGTAGTTGTTTGTTCAGATCATTGTAGAGTAAATAATTGTAGTTTGGGGAATAATATATATTTTTTTAATTTTTTCATAAACTCTTACTTTAAGTTATCAGGACTTGACTGCAAGTATTTTTGCTTTTATATTTGCTGAATTGATTTATTAATTTATTGTTGTTTTTATTCGAAGATAATGACGGTAACTAGAGATAAGTCATTTGTACATAAGTTCACTTCTAGTACAAATGTATCTCTAGTCTTGTTTACTAAAACCGAACAGTTCTAGTTCAGTTCTATTTCAGTTCTAGTTCAGTTCTAGTTCAGTTCTAGTTCAGTTCTAGTTCAGTTCTAGTTCAGTTCTAGTTCAGTTCTAGTTCAGTTCTAGTTCAGTTCTAGTTCAGTTCTAGTTCAGTTCTAGTTCAGTTCTAGTTCATTTCTAGTTCAGCTTAGTTCAGTTCTAGTTCAGTTCTAGTTCAGTTCAGTTCAGTTCTAGATCAGTTCTAGTTCAGTTCTAGTTCAGTTCTAGTTCAGTTCTAGTTCAGTTCTAGTTCAGTTCTAGTTCAGTTCTAGTTCAGTTCTAGTTCAGTTCTAGTTCAGTTCTAGTTCAGTTCTAGTTCGGTTCTAGTTCATTTCTAGTTCAGTTCTAGTTCAGTTCTAGTTCAGTTCTAGTTCAGTTCTAGTTCAGTTCTAGTTCAGTTCTAGTTCAGTTCTAGTTCAGTTCTAGTTCAGTTCTAGTTCAGTTCTAGTTCAGTTCTAGTTCAGTTCTAGTTCAGTTCTAGTTCAGTTCTAGTTCAGTTCTAGTTCAGTTCTAGTTCAGTTCTAGTTCAGTTCTAGTTCAGTTCTAGTTCAGTTCTAGTTCAGTTCTAGT
Organism: Lucilia cuprina; assembly: GCF_022045245.1. NCBI lineage: Eukaryota > Metazoa > Arthropoda > Insecta > Diptera > Calliphoridae > Lucilia > Lucilia cuprina. The sequence continues at coordinate 67,025,348 of NC_060950.1, read as the reverse complement.
TCAGTTCTAGTTCAGTTCTAGTTCAGTTCTAGTTCAGTTCTAGTTCAGTTCTAGTTCAGTTCTAGTTCAGTTCTAGTTCAGTTCTAGTTCAGTTCTAGTTCAGTTCTAGTTCAGTTCTAGTTCAGTTCTAGTTCAGTTCTAGTTCAGTTCTAGTTCAGTTCTAGTTCAGTTCTAGTTCAGTTCTAGTTCAGTTCTAGTTCAGTTCTAGTTCAGTTCTAGTTCAGTTCTAGTTCAGTTCTAGTTCAGTTCTAGTTCAGTTCTAGTTCAGTTCTAGTTCAGTTCTAGTTCAGTTCTAGTTCAGTTCTAGAACTGAAGTAGGACTAGAACTAAAGTAGAACTGAACTAGAGTTGAACTAGAACTGAACTAAAACTGAACTAGAACTGAACTAGAACTAAACTAGAACTGAACTAGAACTGAACTAGAACTGAACTAGAACTAGAACTGAACTAGAACTGAACTAGAAACGAACTAGAACTGAACTAGAACTGAACTAGAACTGAACTAGAAATGAACTAGAACTGAACTAGAACTGAACTAGAACTGAACTAGAACTGAACTAGAACTGAACTAGAACTGAACTAGAACAGAACTAGAACAGAACTAGAACAGAACTAGAACAGAACTAGAACAGAACTAGAACTGAACTAGAACTGAACTAGAACTGAACTAGAACTGAACTAGAACTGAACTAGAACTGAACTAGAACTGAACTAGAACTGAACTAGAACTGAACTAGAACTGTACTAGAACTGAACTAGAACTGAACTAGAACCAGAACTAGAACTGAACTAAATTATTAATAAATTAGTAATGTGATGATTTATTTTACTTCGCGGTTTCTGTTCACCGGAGTATTCCGTTATTTGTGCTAAAATGCTCATCGAATACAAAAGTTCAAGTTTTGTACGTAAGGATTTCTGTAAATGATACCCAGTTTACAATGGCCTTAAGACATTTTTGTTTTTAAATATTCCCTCTTAACTACGGCTGAACGTAGAGGACGGCACAACACGAATCATATGGAAAGTAATAGTAGTCGTTGTGCTATCCAATGCCTAAGGAAACAACATTAATAATGTATTCAATACATGTATATTAATGTATCTCTTCACTTTCCTCGTTAAGTATAAGTTGTATCTGTTGTGTGTAATATTCATTGGCTTTTGTAAAAGTATTTAACACCCTTTTATAACATGATTCTAGCAATTTTATCAATAGTCAATATATACGTAATTTTTTTGTCTCAAAAAGACATACATATGTTATTTTATGATATGGGGAATGGAATCGAATCATTCGATAGAATCACCTAGATCTTAGAGGACATTTGTATAAGTAACAGTTAACGTTGTAACACACTCTTACACAAAAAGTAAATAAATGAAATGTAGCAATTAACAGGGTTACGTCTATATGATAACAGCAATAGCAGCATATACAATAACATATAGAACTTATTACAATAATTATATACATATACATATGTACGCATGTTACAATAAATGTTGTAGTTGTTTCTGTTTTTATACGTTGACATGCATGCATGATCAGCAACGACAACGAAGTTCTGCATATCAAATAAATGTAAATAGTTGGCAACTACTAACAAAACTTCATGTGTCAGTTAAGGTCAAAAGCTGAAGTTTCTCAAGTGATGGACAGCAAGTTCACAGGGAAAAACAAAATATTGAATAAAATATCAAAATAAATTAAATTTAAAGCAATTTAAAATTACACTTAAATAACCCCAAGGCGAACAAAACGCGAAGAGAACTTGAATAAATCCTAACGGAACTAAAACAGAACTAGAACAGAACTAGAACAGAACAGAACTAGAACAGAACTAGAACAGAACTAGAACAGAACTAGAACAGAACTAGAACAGAACAAGAACAGAACTAGAACAGAACTAGAACAGAACAGAACTAGAACAGAACTAGAATAGAACTAGAACAGAACTAGAACAGAACTAGAACAGAACTAGAACAGAACTAGAACAGAACTAGAACAGAACTAGAACAGAACTAGAACAGAACTAAAACAGAACTAGAACAGAACTAGAACAGAACTAGAACAGAACTAGAACAGAACTAGAACAGAACTAGAACAGAACTAGAACAGAACTAGAACAGAACTAAAACAGAACTAGAACAGAACTAGAACAGAACTAGAACAGAACTAGAACAGAACTAGAACAGAACTAGAACAGAACTAGAACAGGACTAGAACAGAACTAGAACAGAACTAGAACAGAACTAGAACAGAACTAGAACAGAACTAGAACAGAACTGGAACAGAACTAGAACAGAACTAGAACAGAACTAGAACAGAACTAGAACAGAACTAGAACAGAACTAGAACAGAACTAGAACAGAACTAGAACAGAACTAGAACAGAACTAGAACAGAACTAGAACAGAACTAGAACAGAACTAGAACAGAACTAGAACAGAACTAGAACAGAACTAGAACAGAACTAGAACAGAACTAGAACAGAACTAGAACAGAACAAGAACAGAACTAGAACAGAACAGAACTAGAACAGAACTAGAACAGAACTAGAACAGAACTAGAACAGAACTAGAACAGAACTAGAACAGAACTAGAACAGAACTAGAACAGAACTAGAACAGAACTAGAACAGAACTAGAACAGAACTAGAACAGAACTAGAACAGAACTAGAACAGAACTAGAACAGAACTAGAACAGAACTAGAACAGAACTAGAACAGAACTAGAACAGAACTAGAACAGAACTAGAACAGAACTAGAACAGAACTAGAACAGAACTAGAACAGAACTAGAACAGAACTAGAACAGAACTAGAACAGAACTAGAACAGAACTAGAACAGAACTAGAACAGAACTAGAACAGAACTAGAACAGAACTAGAACAGAACTAGAACAGAACTAGAACAGAACTAGAACAGAAAGAACAGAACTAGAACAGAACTAGAACAGAACTAGAACAGAACTAGAACAGAACTAGAACAGAACCAGAACAGAACTAGAACGGAACTAGAACAGAACTTGAACAGAACAGAACTAGAACAGAACTAGAACAGAACTAGAACAGAACTAGAACAGAACTAGAACAGAACTAGAACAGAACTAGAACAGAACTAGAACAGAACTAGAACAGAACTAGAACAGAACTAGAACAGAACTAGAAAAGAACTAGAACAGAACTAGAATAGATCTAGAACATAACATAGAAGTAAACTGCGAACTAAAATTAAACTGGGCGGAAGTTATATAATGTTTTATCTACATATTTCTATAAATTATTTTTGCCTGACCTTTTTAACATATATTTTTTTTCTTTTCAGCTTATTAAACGACGTTTTAACTGTCATCTCCGAAGTAAAACCTTGGAACAAAAATCAAAACTGACAACTCTTAAATCAAAATAGAAACACACACACACAGAGTAAGTCAAATTATTATTAACTTTATTTTTAGCTTAAATTTTTAAAGTTATGCTGCAGACACATTCGGGTGTCTTTTGCTTAAAAGCTACAAATGATAATTAGCCGGAAAATGCTAAAAGGGTTTTGTGTTTTGTTAGAAAACTGTGGCTAAATGCTGGCACGCTCAAAAACATGACTTCATTAAATATTTAAAGGTTGTTATGGAAACGATGTTTAAGTGACATTTGAACAAATGTCGTAATATGTATATTGTGTGTGTGTGTTTGGTGATTACAATAAGGGTTGTTTGGTTGAGGGAAAAAGGTATTCCCTTTTAGGAGTTGTCTAGAGGGAGGATGAAAATTGCAAAAGTTGGGCTATGGGTATGTTTTAGACAAGAACTGGTATGTTGGTGGACTTAGAGAAAAATATCAAAAGGTTTTATTGCACATGTTTTGATGGGTTTAGTTTTGTTGGCGTTAAGGAAGCCTTCTTTTCACAAGAGTTTGTTATTTGTTACTGAAAGGGAAACGGAAACAAATACTCCAACTCTTGCAAAACCATAACAAAACAAATGCCGGGAGTGAAAGTCAATAACTTCCTTCCTGAATATTTCTTTTTTTGTGTTGTTGTCTGAAGGTCTACTTTGGATGGAAATGGAAAGCACCGTCAATACCTATTAAATTTCTGAAAACTCACTGAAAAAGTTTTCAAAGGCTCTAGAAGAAAATAGAGCAAAAATTGTGTTTTTATTTCATTAAAATAAAAATAAAAAGGGGTTTATGCGAAATTTAACTCAACCATCCTCTTTTAAAAGCCACCATCTTTTTTTCACTTAAAACATCTTATAACAGTTAAATGCCAATAAGTCATATAAGCTGCCAGACGAAGGATGACAAAGATGATGATGTTGTGAATGTCAGGATGTTGACTGGCTGCCTAACAACCTCTCTCTCTCTCTATGGCTGGCTGGTTTGTTTAAGCTGGATGTATAGAGATGGTGATGATGTGTTGGTTGTTATAATAAAAAAACAAAAACGGAAACCTATACGTGCAAGTGTGCGTGTGTGTGTGTGGGTTAATGTTGCAAGTTATATGACGAAGATGTTGAATGACTGTTGTTTGAGTTTTGAGTGATTACTTTCTTAAGGTTAGGCCTACAAAATGCTTATGACTTAACTGGGATGAGTGTTGTTGTTATTATTCTTGTTGTTGCTGTTGATGTGGTTGATGTTTGTATGAAGCGGTTTGGTTATACATAAGTTCATCATTGACTGACTGACAGTTAATATAAATTTATATGTTTGTTGTTGTTCTGCTGTTTTCTTAATACTGCTACTACGTGCAGAAGGTTACGCTTTCACATGGTACTCATAGCCGTAGCTATAGCTGTAGCTTTTTCAGTCATGTGGTTATTTAAACGTATTTGATAATGGCTTGAAATTGTGGTTTGCATATTTTATAAGCAATTACATTTACTGTTTTCTTAATATATAATCCATATACACACACAGTTACATATGTTATATATTATTATTTTTTCTTTGTAATAAAAACTTCTATAAACCTAGTCTGTCATTCAGTCAGTCAGTTAGTCTGTTTTTTTCTAACCATATCCATTGATTCAGTCATCCATAACTTTATTTTCCTACATGCCTTTTTAACGCCTTTTGTTTATGTTTCTCTGCATATTCTTAACTTCCTTTCACTCTTCTTTTTTTCTGTGTTGCCTTAACAAATGTGAAGACGTGTTTATTGATAGTCTCACTTTGTCTTTCAAAATAATAAAAATATTTAAATTTCTTTCTTTAGAATTTTTATTTTAATAATTTTGCATTTACGCTTTTTCCTTTCATTACTTTTTACCTTTATTTTCACACACACACACGTGTGTGTTTGTATGTGTCTTTGTCTGTAATACATTTCGTTTTTACTTAAATGTTTTGTTTGCCACTTGATGAATTATTATTACGCCTCAGTGATATTTAATCATTATTTTTCCTGCCCCACCTGCTGTTGTGCGAAAACGAAAAATTGTAGCAAAATCATTTGTTGTTTTCAAAAGAATTTATGCACTTGTGGCAAAGATGTAATTAAGTTTATCATTTTGCGAAATCACGACTTAATTGCTAGAGTTTTGTTAACATGTGGCATATTTTTAGGGGCATTAAGAAATCTTACAAACACTAGGTGCGGGGACTATAGAAGTGAATATTGAAGTTTCAAAAAGTACACTTTCAAATGTTATCTACACAATCTTATTGTCGTTGATTGAGAGATATGTGGGGAAATATCTTTTTATCGCTGGGAATGGTGTATTGGAAAGAATTGTGCACTTCAGGAAATTTTGTTCTGAAGTTTTTTCTGGAGAATAATATCTCTATAGAAACATGTACTTGAAAAATAGTAGGAATGTTTTCTTCTTTGAATCCTTAGATGAACTTCTGGTTTATATTGCATTAGTCTAATGGTTGTCCGTATTCTTATAAAGTGTTGATAACTGCAGATAACTAATCTTATTTTTATATTCAAGGAAATGGACAATGTGGTGACTTCTTATTACCAATGGGTAGTCACCTAATGTTTGGTAAGGAGTGACAATGAATAAAAAATGAATGACAACTGTTTAACCTACGAAAACGTCCCAATAACAATCTAGGAACGTTATGCATTTCCGAAAGGTTCGATTTCTATAAACTAGTGTCCGAATCATTATTTGTAATGATCTATTACGATAACCCAAAGTGTAGGATATTGTATATGAAGCCCGCTTAACCATTTGAGTATGACTGTATGTTTTATATTAAATTATCCTTACGTCCCTAAGCTGTTCTGGCATCAATTTCAATGAACTGTCTGAACTCTATTAGTTTTGAGTGGTAGTTGTTACGAATATTCACAATTTCAAAAATCATAGTGCAAAGGTTACATGCAGCTTGGAAGATAGTCTCTTGTATTCCAAGATTTTGGGTTAGAAAAACAAGATGGATCCTAAATTCGAATCAAATAGCTTCTTCTTTAAGCTGTGATTTGGGTTTCGGTTTAGATTTGAACGATTGTTCTCAATTCCGATCCATATTCAAAAACCATTAAACATAAGCATTCACAATCGATGGCTGAAATCTCCTTCTTTAAAAATCCAATTCGGAAGACAGTTGCTTAGACGACTGTGATTTGAGAGATTGGAATTTCGGTTTAGGTTTAAGCAATTGCTCAGAACTCCGATCTATATGCCAAAGCTCCATTATTGTAACTTAAATGATCATTTTTTTTTAAGATGCACAACCGACGGCTGAAATCTCCTTCTTTTAAGATCCAATTCGGAAGACAGTTGCTAAGACGACTGTGATTTGAGATATTGGAAATTCGGTTTAGGTTTAAACGACTGTTCCCAATTCCGATTCATATTCAAAGCTCCGTGAGTGCAACTTTAATGATCACTTCTTGAAGAAGCTCCTTCTTTTAAGATGCAATTCGAAAGACAGTTATTTATACAACTGTGATTTGAAATTCGGTTTATGTTGGAATGATTGTTTCCAATTCCGATTCATATTCATCGGATTTCAGCTTGATTGATCATTTCTTGAAGATGCAAAATCAACGGCAAAAAGCTCCTTCCTTTTAAATGCAATTCGGAAGACAGTTGCTTAGACGATCGTGATATGAGAGATTGAAAATTCCAATTCCCAATTCCGATTCATTTTCAAAAACCATTGAACATAAGCTCCGCGATTGCAACTTGAATGATAATTTCTTGAATAAGTCTCTGAAAGCTCCTTCTTTCTAGATCCAATGCGAAAGACAGTTGCCTAGGCATCTGTGATTTGGGAGATTGAAAATTCCATTTAGGTTTGAACGATTGTTCCTAAAAGAAAAACATAATAGTAGCATAAGGGATCCAAGATTATGGTTTAAAAGAGTATTCCTCGTAGAGCTATCAGCGATTGTTGCTTAAAAGAATCTGGATCCCCGATTGTGGTTCAAAAGACTGTTGCATAGACCGTGGTACGTTGAAATGTTGTAGCTTTAAAGATTCAGGATTTCGATTTGAAAGATAAGTTGTTAAATATCCACGTCTCAAGAAACATATTTAAATGATTGTCTCTTGAGTATTTGATCTTGAAAGATCAACGTTTGCAATTTAAAAGTTCCACAATTGCGATTCGATAGATTGCTACTGTTTACAACTGCGGCTTTAATGATTGAAGATCTTTGATTATAATTGAAAAGATTCAACATTTATTTTGTGTTTCTCGAAGATCCGCGAGTTCAGTTTTAAGTTTTCCACTGGAATTGTTTGTTAAAAGATCACCGAATGCGATTTGAAAGATAATTGTTTGAAAATCAAAGATTGTAATGTTCTTTAGAAGATCGTTGATCAACTATTGAGGTTTTAAAATTTTCTCTTCGACGATTGCGATTTACATTTTCTTTTGTAGGTTAAACCATTGTGATTTACAAGATTGCTGTTTGGACGATAAATTTTTGTGGTTTCAAAGAATATTGTCTAGACCGGTATGAATAATTACTAAAATATCGGCTTATGATGGTAAAATATCCTGGTCGTAGCTTGAGGATACAAGATTGGGATTTGAAAGATCCTTCGATTTTTTTTAATACGACAATTGTTTGAAATATCCAGGCTTAAGATGTTGATTGCTATTTACTTCCTTGAAGATTCTTTCAAATCTTGAAAAGGTTTACGTTATTTTTAAGATCAATAACCATTCAACTCATAATATGTTTCTGTATTTCCTCTTTAAAAACTTTTAAATTTATTTAACATTTTCGTTTTTGTAATAATTCATAATTTCCTATAAATCTCAGACTAAAGCGCGAAAAACATTTTCTCCTTTCTACATAAAATTATTAAACATATTTTGTCTGAAAAATATTATTTCAAACCGAAAATAAAACCAAATAACAAAACACAACCAAAAACTTTTACAACAAAAAAACTCAGCTTTGAAACTTTTCTAATATCAACCTAATTTAGTTTAGAAAATTATAATATTTGCTATCTCTATTGCTCTTCTAACTTAGTGGCATAATCCAACATATAAGCAGCTACCTTTTGAACAAATTATAACTTTAGTTACCACATTTAAATTCATCTAGTAGAAACTAATGAAATACATATACAAAAAAAAATCATAACTACATGTTTGCCTTTAACAATTTCCTTTTTTTCGAAAGAGAGAGAGAGAGGGGAAGAGAGTTAGAAAATGTGTGTGCAAAAGAAAATTTACGGAAATACATAGAAACAAAATTATCTTACAATTACTAGAATAATGTCAATTATGTGGTTTAGTATAACTTTTTATATAAACTATGTATGTCCTTGTCTAAGGATAAAACAGTTGAATATCAAGCTATGCAAATGTAGTAGTAATAGTATTATATATCAGGCGTAAGATTGAACAGAAAAAAACGCACTTTTAAGTGTTCTGATGTGGTTGTTGCTACTGCTGCTGCTTGCTTGCTGTTTTATGACAAACGTAACTTTAATTAGTTCAAATGTTTATACACACTTGTTCATCTATGACAAATACTAGATGATAATTATGTTTTTTTTAAACAAGAGAATTTGGTTTTTATTTCTTTTATTTTGTTTTAAAATTATATATGAACTTTAATATAATTTGACAAAGATATATTGTCATGACTATGTGATGGAATGTTTTAGATAATAAAAAAGATTTGCAGAAGGAATACTAGGTTGTATGGTTGAAAGCAATTACTTTCTATGAGGGAATCATGTATTTCTTAAACAGATTCTTTAAGCCATCAATCGAATCAAATCATAAGCAAAAATCTTCTAAAAACAATATATGAACGCCGAATTTATGATATTCGAAAATCAAAACAATGGATCTTCCAAAGATCAGTAGTTTAAATCTCAATGAATCTCTCAAACGCTGATCTTCTAAAACCTCCACTTTTACATCTCAAAAACAGATCATCAGTAGGAAAGAATAGTCGGACATGGCCGACAATATAATACCCTACACCATGAGTATATTTTCAAAATTTTTACTTTTTATATTTTTTTTATAAAGAAAGTTTTATGTTAAATATTACCAATAATTCCAAAATATTTAAGCAATTTATTGATAAAAAACTAAAATTTCTAAATGAGGCTTTATATAGGTCAAATATGGACCGATCCTCGGTTAATTTGGGATAAGGATATATTTCTAAATAACAGTTAGTTTTGTTGAGTTTCATTGCGATACAAATGGTTACAAGTCAATTTTAGACGTTTAAGTCATTTTTTGAAGGGGGGTTTGTATGGGGGCTAGGGTCAAATATAGGCCGATCCTTACGAAAATCTGCAGTGTCACTTATACATATATAAAACTTATTTGTGCCAATTTTAAAGAGATAGCAGAATATTTGACGTAATTATGGCATAAAAAGTTTAAATCGGGAGGTACGGTTGTATGGGGGCTAGGTGAAATAATGGACCGATTTCAACCATTTTCAATAGGCTTCGTCCCTGTGCCAAAAAACATGATTGATCCAAATTTCATCAAATTATCTTGAAAATTGCGGCCTGTAGCTTGCGCACAAGGTTTACATGGACAGCCAGCCAGCCGGACAGACGGACGGACATGTCTAAATCGACTCAAAAAATGTATACTTTAAGGTGGGTATTGGACCAATATTTTTGTATGTTACAAACATCAGCACAAACGTATAATACCCTCCCCACTTTAGTGGTGTGGGGTATAAAAAACTATCTCTTAAAGGCATCCAAAATGTTTCTTCAAACTTCATGCAGCAATCGGGGATCCTTGAAACAAAACGTTGTTTTCGACATATGTAGATCATCCCTACAGCAACTGATCACCTCGAGACTGTAGCACAAACAGAGCAATCGTCTATAGTTTAAACAGCAAATGAAAACAAACTATCCTTCAAACATTAAAACGTAAAAGAAGATAGTAGTGATTGAAATCGTTATGGCGCATTATACAAACAACAATCGAGATCGAGGAATTTGCAATGCATAAACTACAAAACACGATCTTCCAAACAAACATCTCCATACAGATCGCTCGTACTCAATACAGACTTGTAGCACTTCTTTCGAACTGCAGCCATTCAAATTGAGATTTGCAATCGAAATCAAGTGTTTTGCAATGAAAAATCTTTTGAACGGCAATCGATAATCATTCAAACAAAAGTCATTTCTTACGATTAGATTTAATTTTTTAATAGTAACCGTTCAAATTGAGAAAGTTGAGCCTCCAAGCAACATTCTCGAAATATTCAAAATACGCCTAAACAACAAACTTTCAAACCGCAATTTTTGATTTTCAAATATACAATTTCATTACTCGCAGTCGTAGATTATTTAAGCAAAGATCGCAGCTCCTTTTTTTCAACTCAAACGCTACAACAATATTTTAAAGTGTTTTGCAATGAACAATGCCTTAAACAAGAACCGTTAACCATTCAAACAGAACTCACTTCTCTCGAAAAGTTTTAATTATTTAACAGAATTGAAACTGTTGAACGTCCAAGCAACATTCTCAAAAAACACAAAACACGTTTGAACAACAAACATTCAAACCGAAATCGATGATCTTCAAAACTACAATATTATAAATCGCAGTCATGGATAATTCAAGCAATGATTGCAACTCTTATATTCAACTTAATCGCAAATCTTTCAAACAGAATTGTTGATCGTTTAAACGAAAAGCTTCATGAATCGTCAAACCAACAATCATACAAGCCTAAATCGTTGATCTTCAAAAAAAGAACTATACGATCACACAATTTTCAATCCGCAATATATGATTTTCAAAACTACAATATTATAAACCGCAAACGTAGATCATTCAAGCAATGATCGCAGCTCTTTTTTTCAACACAATCGTAAATCTTCCAAATAGAATTATAGATCATTTAAACAAGAAGCTTCTTGAATCGTCGAAACAACAAACATACAAGCCTCAATCGTTGATCTTCGAAACTTGATGGGATGTTATCACACAAACAAGATGTTTCTAGAATCGCCAAAATAACCAGCAACCTTTCAAACCACAATCGTTGATCTTCACAAACCGTTTTCTTAAATACAATAAAACATGTTTCCTGTTCCAGAAACGTCAAAATAGAAATCTTCCAACCCAATGAATCTTCCAAATAACAATCACAACTATCTTTCAAATCAAAATTATGTTTCCTTTTGAATCTAAATCGTAGATCGTGTGAACAAAAATATTTGAAATATTGAATCTTTGAATCTGCAATCGTTGAACTTCTCAACTTCAACATTGTCAACCGCAGTCATCACAGATCAATTACAATCGCAGACTTTCCGAAACTTCCAAATAACGATCGGACACGTTCGTTTCAAAGGAAAATCTTTTAAATCTTAACTAAATCATGGATTTTATATTCTAAACAACTAAACTCGTAGATCATTTTTTTTTGAACTACACATTTCCAATATCCTTCTGGGAAATATAGCTCTAGAACGTACCACGATGTTTTCAACATTAACAATATTTTAAATTATTGATATTTTAATCTGTACCTGTGTAGTTCTGTACTTTTTAGTAACAATTCTACAAAACGTTATCATGGATTTAGTAATCGTGGAGATTCTAATTTCAAGCGAGACTTATAGTAAAGGGAGCCACAGTTGTTATGATTTTGGTTATCCAGGATCAAGTATACAAGAAACTTTCTAAATCGTAATTGTGGATCTTTTAAACAAATATGTTGCAAAACAAAGTGATTATCCTTGAATGTACAATCTCGGATCTTGATAACAAGAATCTTTAAAAACATAATCTTGCATTGACACCTCGATAAATTATCTTTAAAAAAACAAATTTTATAAAAATTTTGAATCAATGAATTTTGAATTCTAGTTTTTTTGAATGAGAATTATTGAAATCTTAATCGAGGATCTTAAGGCTCATAGTGTGCATCTATTGATCTTTTAAGCATGTATCATTTGAGACATGATATGGTGGATATCCTAAAGAAAGTCTTTTTAACTTCAATAACTCTTTCACGTATACGGGACACCGATGTCCCAAGATTTTTTCTCGATCTTGAGCGCAATTTTGAGTACACAGCTAAATGGTTATTTTCAAAGAAAAATATTTTTTTTTTACAATTTAAAGTCACTACATCCTAAAAAGTATAATATCCTGCGATATCCTTCGAAAACACTTTTCCAATTTTTCATCAAAAATGATCAATATACGTCAAAATAAAGTGTTTGGTGAAGTCATATCCATAAAAAAATTCGGCGGTTAAGATTTGTGTCGGAAAGGGTTAAGTGGAGATTTGAAATAGAAATCTTTTATTTAAGAAAACCTCCAAATACAGTCAAGAATCGCAGATTAGTACGATTCCCGGTAAAAGGAAATTCACTTTAATTATCCATAACTTATTCTTAACCAACATAACTTCACAACAGATTACATTTCTCTCTCTCTCTAATCAAACTATTTGTTCTACTCCGCAAAGGATACTTTATAAGTAGTTAGAAAACCAACTAGAACAATTGCTGTAAAAGTTTGAATGTAACTTATTAAAGGATGATGACATTTATTGTCAGTTTGTTGGCATGTCAAAATGACATTTTTTTTCTTGTATATACATTACACTCATACATGGTAAACAACTTCAACAGTAACAAGAAGAAAAAACTATTCGTTCACGTTTTATTAAATCCATTATGGTGGCTAAGGGTAAAGCAGGTGAGAGAGGGTGTTGTTTGCAGTAGTTTGTAAGGCTTTAACATAACAAACATAAGTAACTTTTTTAGCTCAGCAAAGACATCAGTTAGTAGCAACTACTCTTCTATTGTAAACATGTCTACTAATACAATTGTTAATGGTTCTGTTTTTTTCTAGCTGTTGTTGTTTTACTTACTTAATTTTGTTTGTAGGCATGTGGTGATGTGACTTGGATGAGTGTTGGATTTCTCGGTATGACATTCCGAGTATGAATTATGTTGTTCTCGGTTTACTCTAGAAGTATTAAAGTAAATTGTGTGAGTGGGTGGTTCGCTGTATGTGTGTGTGTGTGTGTGAAAACAAGTAAGAAAAACATGCATGAAAACATTGTCATATTCATATGATTATGCGACTGTCATAGTCAACTCAAACAACCACAAACTCTGGTATTACTCATAAACTTAAATAGGCAAACATTTATACACACATATGTACATGTGTAAAGATGAGTTAAAGAATGGCAATCTGAAAATTGATTTAGAAAGTTGAGGGTGACATGTGTCATTAGAATAATGGCAAATTTTTCAATCATATGAAAAGCTTTGTTTTTTCAAGGAAGGAAAGAACGTTGCATTGTATTGACATTTAAGGTCTTAACTCTTTCGCGTATATGGGACATTGGTGTCCCAAGATTTTTTTTACATTTTTCTCAATTTTGAGCGTTATTTTTTTAGTTTATGTTTATTTCCAAAGAAAACAAGAAGTTGTAGTTGGGCGATGCCGACCATATAATACCCTACACCTGCATACGATTAAAATGTGATTTAGTTTTCATAATAAAGCATTTAAGTTAAATTGTATCATGCCTCAGGTATACTTAAACCATTAATTGTTCAATAAAACTGTGGATATTTAAGTAAAATTTTGATGGGGGCTTTTTATAGGGGCTAGGGTCAAATGAGTCTCTATAATTATAAAGTTCATCAGGGTCATCAAGGTTATTGGTTTTGCAGCTTTTTCTCGAGAGTATACTTAACAAACGTATGAACTTAAAAGCCCTATCTGGCGGATTCAGTTGTGTGGAGCCTAGGTGAAATAATGGACCGATGTTAACTATTTTCAATTGGCTTCGTCCACAGTAACATAAAAGATCATGTGCCAAATTTCATAGAATTTTCTCCAAAATTGTGACCTGTAGTTTGATTACAAAGATTACAGGCTCTATTCGGGGGTTGAGTTGTATGGGGGCTAGGTGAAATAATGGATCGATGTTATTCATTTTCAATAGGCTATGTCCCTGGGGCAATAGAAGAGCATGTGCCAAATTGAATTATCTCCAAAATTGCGATCTGTAGTTTGATTACAATGTTTACAAGCACTATTCCGGGGCAAAGTTGTATGGAGGCCAGTTGAAATAATGGACCGATCTTAACCATTTTCAATAGGCTTCGTCCCTGGGGCAATAGAATACCAAAAATTGCGACCTGTAGTTTGATTACAAGGTTTACATGGACGGATGGACAGACGGGCGGATGGACGGAAGGACGGACATAGCTTAATCGACTCAGAAAATGATTCTGAGCGAATTGGTATACTTTAAGGGCGGTATAAGACTAATATTATTGTGCGTTACAAACATCAGCACAAACCCAATATACCCTCCCCAATAAAGTGGTGGTAATACATGTTAAAAATGATAATATCCTGCATTATCCTTTAAAAACTTTTTTTCAATTTTTCATCCAAAAATGATCATTATACGTTAAAATAAAGTGTGTGGTGAAGTCATATCCATAAAAAGTCCAGCGGCTTAGTTTTGTGCGTAAAAGGGTTAAAAGAGAAATGAAAAGTTTTTCACTTAATTATTCTGTTTTAAAGAAGTTTAAAAAATTTTAAAGAAAAAATTTAAATAATTTTCTTACTGCTCTCATAAACATTTAAATGTTTGTCTATACTGTTGAAGTTATACATATATGTATATAAACATTTGTACCTATGTATATTTTTGCAACTGACTTAGTATAATTATATTATGATATATATTAGTCTATTTGTATATTTTAACTCGGTAGTAGTATACACATTTAAAACGTTTCTAATATGAGCATTTAATTAGCTTACATTTACAAATGATTATGTTATCATAATTAAGACAATGAACAAACACAGAGCTTAAAGTTATTTGATAATCCACATGTTTGACTTGTATTAAAGAACCTTTAGAGAAATATTTATCCTTAAGCATACACTCGCAAACGCACACACACCTTAACTCATATATATATTTAAATGCATTTGTAGTAGTTAGATGAAAGAATATTGTATAAGGCCATATTAATTATACATATGCGAATACATTCTTATACAAACACTCACGCACACACTCACTCACGTTATATTTGTATTTTTTGAGTTTTGAAGGACGATGATTGTGGTTGTTTAACAACTAAATGAATCTAAAACGTTTTAAATCATGCAAAATGTTAAAAGGCTCACAAAAGGATAATATTTTAGATAATGAGAAGTACTTAAACAAATAACTAGTTATATAAAGTGGTTAGATATTAGAAAGCGTTGTTGTTTGTGTGGAGAGAGAGCGTTGGTGGTAGGGGAAGGAAGGGAAGAACAATTTGCAATTGTTTTTATGATGGGCAATGGTAGTGGAAATAATTTTGAAATGTTTATTCCTCAATACGTTTGTTTAAAAAAAGAAAATTCTATGTTAATGACTGAATAGAGGTTTTTGAAAAAATCTCCCAATTTAAAAGATCCTAGACTGTAAAAGACTCCGAGGTAAAAATTTTCTACTACTGGGTTCTCTTCGAAAGTTAATCGTTAAAAGATCTCTACTATTGGGTTCTGTTTAAAAGATCGATTCTTGTTGAGCTCGTTTTTAATCCACGACTACAAGTTCAATTTTCGAGTTCTATTCTCTGATCTTAAAAATTTACCTCCACCCACTATAAAAATGATCTAGAAGAGTTACCAGTTTATAAACAGAAGAGATCCAAACGATCGAAACTGGCAGAATGCAAAAGTGAATACCTGGCGTGTAGCCTTATTTCACGGTGGTACTTTTACAACCCCTGGGTGAGTGAAAATAACAACTTACCTCTGCTCCTTTGCGTTTCTCAGTTCATGGATCTTGAGCTATCTAATCTCTGACCATTGCTGTCCCGTTGTTTAACTTCTGAGATGTTAAACATCACTTCCGGTTACATCCACGTAGATGGGATTACCTCTGTTGAGTCAGCAACAGCACTTATAGACGTATCCGGTAGACCGAAGTACGAAACCGGAGTATCTGTTGTCTTCGGCAAAAGCGCCAAACTAATCTCGAAATATTAACTTTATCTTACATTTGTATTTTAACCGCAACTTACTCTTCCCGCGAATTTGGGTTTAAACTACAGGCACTACATGGATCCCGAAGGAACATTAAAAAACTGACCGGCCAGGACATAGTTATGCGGAAATTGGCCACCCGTAGTACCAGATTGTGTGGTTCTCTGTTTAGACCCCTGCATTACCAAGGACAAGCCCAGGAGAGAAGTGACATTACCAGTTTATAGTCCCGGCAGTACTGGTAGTAGATGGGATCTATCATCAAAGAAACATGCCCCTGGCAGTCGTTACATAGATTTGTTTTTGTGATCTGCAAGGTCGCATATTGGAATGATCTTATATTGCCAGGATAATCCATTAATGATTACCGCAGAATAAAGCCTAGGAGTGAAGTGACATTACGAGTTTATAGTCCTGGGAAACTATAGGTACTAGTAGTCGATGGGATCAAACATGCCCCGGTAGGAGATCGTAACTGGCAGTCATATAGATTTTTTTTCGATCTGCAAGATCGTATATTGGAACCATTTTATATTGCCAGGATGATCCATGAGTGATGATTACCACAGAATAAAACGTTTGCTATTGAAATGATTTGAAACTGGATTGTTCCTTTTGAGTATCCCGATATGCAGTTAAGTAGAGAACGGACAAGATCATGTGTTCCAAAAGATCTATCCTAGACAGTTAACATTTGCAGTTATAAAAACTTCGAGCTGATGTAATGGAGCTCATTGTTTGACATTAAAAATAACGTGGTTAAGTGTGCTGAAGATCTATGATTTACTGAAAGTCTGAAAATCGCAGTATTACGCCAAGACTTTCCCTGATTTACTTAAACAAGTTTTTCGATTTTGAATTAGAAGGATTTGTGGTTGCATTGAGAGAAATATTGAAAAAGTTTCTGGATGTTTGTTATTAAGATCATGTGTTGTTGTTGAATTATTGGATGTTTAGAAAGAAGATCAACAGATGCTGTTTAATGGATCCAGGTTTGATGCCCAGAAGATCTCAGATTACTTTTGCAAATATAATAAATTGTTGTGAATAAGTTGAATAAGTTCCTAAATGATCGCTATTAAGAAGATCTAGCCTAGCTGATCCCAAAAAGATTGATCGGTTTGCTGAGAGAATGATCTTTGTTTAGTTTTTGGGAAGAACAGTTCTAGAAGTTATTGTATGATTTGCATTGAAAATGATCTGAATTATTGATAAGATCCTGCTGATTTGAGGTTAAACTGAAGAACAATAGCTAAAAAATTCCTGAAACTGTATGATCACATCCACACGAATATTGCTTTTGAAAACCAAGATTGTTATTGTTGTTGTTGCGAACATTCATTTGAAAAGTGGTCCTTCTAAGACAGTAACTGTATTAAAACGTGCACTATCTACATATATTTAACACCAACACTGAATCTCATTAATTAATTACTACAACATTGTTTATGATTTTAATTACCTACTAAATTATTTTATGCATATAGTTAGTTATTTTCTTTAATTATTTATCTTAAGGGAATCTTAACAACTTTATATCCTTAACAACTAAATAAATTTCGAAATTCTTTTATTCAATTAATTGCCTCTGCCTTTAAAATCATAAACACTTATTGAAACACTTACTCTCACCCGGCCTGTGACTTTTATTCCTAAAACGCTCATATGCTCCTTTGGCAAGTTAAATGCCTTTTAGCTATATATTTCTTATAAAACACCTGCTTAGAATTGACAAATAGTTCTTTATTTTACACCTACAGCTATCTCTCTCTCTCTTTCTCATTCAACTAACTAGTTTAGCATTCATACAATAACTTCTGGCATATATTAAGGATATGTGTATAAGTACATCCTTTTGCCATACACACACACACACAATATATTGAGCAGCAATTTTGAACTTATTCTTAGTTTAATAATGACACAATGATATTAAAGTGTAAAAATGGTTGTCTCTTTATACACACATACATACATATATATGTATAAGTATGATGCTACTTATATGTTAAATCAAACTTAAAATTCAATATTATCTTTTATGTCTTAAGCATATGTTTACCTTAAACCAAAACTGTTTGGAATTCATACCAAAACATAGACACACATACTAATGCTTAATCTAGCTTTACAGAAAGCAAAAAAATATATATATATTTTTTTCTCGAAATTTGTTGACATTCAAAAAGAAAAGTACACTTTTGAACTGAACCAACTGAACCCAACTAAACTAAGGAATGAATATAGGAATGAATATTTAGATTGACAAAAGTACAAAAAAGAAAACAAGCAAAACTTGGCAAATATAATAATTTATATGCAAACATGCGTTAGATTGCTTTACAATAAATTCTTGCTGCTCGTTCCCTTTGTTTTGTTTGTATGTATAGCAAGCATGCTTTTAGGCGTTAAAACTTACTACAATGTTACTTATTGCTTTCTAAAGTAGTATTAGAATAGTCGAAGATGGTTGTTTGTCTTTTCTTCTCTCTCCTCACATTTGCGTTCCTCTTTTTGTCTTTTTGTTGAAAATGTTTGCTTTTTATTTTTGTTTGCCAACTGTAAGTAAAAATCACAAAAGAAAATAACTTAAGGCATTATGGAATCGTATAGGAATCGTATAGAAACCATATTCATATATTCATACGTTTTCGGTAAGAAGAAAATGTTAAGTGTATTCTTTTAGCTAAACATATGCATAAAAGTACAAAGAATAAATATATTTCGTGACAATATGAGTTTCTAAATAACGTAGAAATTCTAGAAAAAAAACAACAGCGGAAGTTAACCATGTTGAAGAAATAGAGGCAAGTTGGTTAGTTCTGTTCTAGTTCTGTTTTAGTTCTGTTCTAGTTCTGTTCTAGTTCTGTTCTAGTTCTGTTCTAGTTCTGTTCTAGTTCTGTTCTAGTTCTGTTCTAGTTCTGGTTCTAGTTCTGTTCTAGTTCTGTTCTAGTTCTGTTCTAGTTCTGTTCTAGTTCTGTTCTAGTTCTGTTCTAGTTCTGTTCTAGTTCTGTTCTAGTTCTGTTCTAGTTCTGTTCTAGTTCTGTTCTAGTTCTGTTCTAGTTCTGTTCTAGTTCTGTTCTAGTTCTGTTCTAGTTCTGTTCTAGTTCTGTTCTAGTTCTGTTCTAGTTCTGTTCTAGTTCTGTTCTAGTTCTGTTCTAGTTCTGTTCTAGTTCTGTTCTAGTTCTGTTCTAGTTCTGTTCTAGTTCTGTTCTAGTTCTGTTCTAGTTCTGTTCTAGTTCTGTTCTAGTTCTGTTCTAGTTCTGTTCTAGTTCTGTTCTAGTTCTGTTTCTAGTTCTGTTCTAGTTCTGTTCTAGTTCTGTTCTAGTTCTGTTCTAGTTCTGTTCTAGTTCTGTTCTAGTTCTGTTCTAGTTCTGTTCTAGTTCTGTTCTAGTTCTGTTCTAGTTCTGTTCTAGTTCTGTTCTAGTTCTGTTCTAGTTCTGTTCTAGTTCTGTTCTAGTTCTGTTCTAGTTCTGTTCTAGTTCTGTTCTAGTTCTGTTCTAGTTCTGTTCTAGTTCTGTTCTAGTTCTGTTCTGTTCTAGTTCTGTTCTAGTTCTGTTCTAGTTCTGTTCTAGTTCTGTTCTAGTTCTGTTCTAGTTCTGTTCTAGTTCTGTTCTAGTTCTGTTCTAGTTCTGTTCTAGTTCTGTTCTATTCAGTTCTAATTTATTTAAAATTATTTAACGGAATAGAATTTAAAATAATAAAATTTTTCATTAAAAATTAAATTTTTCACTAAAAATTAAATTTTTCACTAAAAATTAAATTTTTCACTCAAAATTAAATATTTCACTAAAAACAAAATTTTTCACTGAAAATTAAATTTTTCACTAAAAATTTAATTTTTCATCAAAAATTCAATTTTTCATAAAAAAATTTAATTTTTCATAAAAAATTCAATTTTTCATAAAAAAATTCAATTTTTCATAAAAAATTCCATTTCTTCACAAAAAAATTAATTTTTCATAAAAAAATAAATTTTTCATAAAAAATTCAATTTTTCATAAAAAATTCAGTTTTTTATTAAAAATTAAATATTTTGCTAAAAATTAATTTTTCACAAAATTCAAAATTTTCACAATAAATTCAAATGATAAAACAAAAACCGATTTTTTTGCTGAGAAATCATAGATGTGTTTCACTATGTTATCCTTCTTCTAATATCCCATTGTCACAAGTGTATTATGATTGAGTATGTTGGCGAAAGGCTGAGTATATCACTTTTTTTTTCTTCTACTCAATATGCTCCTACCTCAGCTGGCAAAAGTTTTACCCCTGAAATGAAAAAATATATAAAATTAAGAAAAAATAAATTGTTTACTCTAGCAAATAAACTAAATGGTATTGAAAGTGGCGAAAAAATATGAAAGGAATAAAAGTATACAACAAGGTGTAAATATTTGGCTGTTTAATATTAAGATTAGAATTATGGCTAAAAGTTAAATATAAATATAACAAAATTAAAAATTTTTCAAAAACGTGACTCAATCAAATAAACTTTTGTAAAAAAAGAAAAATAAAATAATATAAACTGGAAAAAAATCAAAAAAGGTAAACAATTTATTAAAAATGTTAAGAATTTTTGTAAATTTGTTTTTCTTAAATAGGAACTAGTAAAGGACATATTGAAGGGGAGAATGAATGAATTTAACATTAATCATAAATTATTTGTTTGCCAACATAGATGTTGTCATAGAAAATTTATATTTTATTTATTTATACATCCATCCTTTTAACAATTGTTTATTTAATTTGCCAATTTATGGGAGGGTGTAATAATTTCTGTGCATTTTAGCAATAGTTCATCACCATCATCACTTGTCTTCTTTTCAAGTGAACATGCCCCAAAAAAGGGGGAAAACACGTGTCATTAGATTTATGTTCAAATAACATTTTATTTATTTTGAAATGTCATGTATCAATAACATGTTTATTTTGTTCACATTATTTTATAATTGAATTCGGTTTGAAATTTAAATCTAGTTTTTTGTTCTAGAAGTATATTTTTTCCTTATTCGTTTGTATTTTATCCTATTTTCGGTTTTTTTTCGATTTTTTCCTTTTGAATTAGAGAAAAACCAACCTTAATAATATTTGTTACTTTAATGCAATAACAGTGATAGGATATAGGACAAAAAAAAAAAAAAACAAGAAACGAATTTAATTTTTATTTGATATTTATTTTAAAATATTTGACATTTTTTTAATAAATAAATGTGAATATGATTGGCTTTTAATACAGTGTGACATAAAAAGAAATAAACAAAAATATTAAGCTATTCGGGAAAGAGCTTTAACTTTTAATTTTTGTTCTAGACCAATTCTTGTTCAGTTCTAGTTAAGTTCTAGTTTAGTTGTAGTTCAGTTCTAGTTCAGTTCTAGTTCAGTTCTAGTTCAGTTCTAGTTCAGTTCTAGTTCAGTTCTAGTTCTAGTTCAGTTCTAGTTCAGTTCTAGTTCAGTTCTAGTTCAGTTCTAGTTCAGTTCTAGTTCAGTTCTAGTTCAGTTCTAGTTCAGTTCTAGTTCAGTTCTAGTTCAGTTCTAGTTCAGTTCTAGTTCAGTTCTAGTTCAGTACTAGTTCAGTTCTAGTTCAGTTCTAGTTCAGTTCTAGTTCAGTTCTAGTTCAGTTCTAGTTCAGTTCTAGTTCAGTTCTAGTTCAGTTCTAGTTCAGTTCTAGTTCTAGTTCTAGTTCTAGTTCAGTTCTAGTTCTAGTTCTAGTTCAGTTCTAGTTCTAGTTCAGTTCTAGTTCAGTTCTAGTTCAGTTCTAGTTCAGTTCTAGTTCAGTTCTAGTTCAGTTCTAGTTCAGTTCTAGTTCAGTTTCTAGTTCAGTTCTAGTTCAGTTCTAGTTCAGTTCTAGTTCAGTTCTAGTTCAGTTCTAGTTCAGTTCTAGTTCAGTTCTAGTTCAGTTCTAGTTCAGTTCTAGTTCAGTTCTAGTTCAGTTCTAGTTCAGTTCTAGTTCAGTTCTAGTTCAGTTCTAGTTCAGTTCTAGTTCAGTTCTAGTTCAGTTTCTAGTTCAGTTCTAGTTCAGTTCTAGTTCAGTTCTAGTTCAGTTCTAGTTCAGTTCTAGTTCAGTTCTAGTTCAGTTCTAGTTCAGTTCTAGTTCAGTTCTAGTTCAGTTCTAGTTCAGTTCTAGTTCAGTTCTAGTTATGTTCTAGTTCAGTTCTAGTTCAGTTCTAGTTCAGTTCAAGTTCAGTTCTAGTTCAGTTCTACTTCAGTTCTACTTCAGTTCAACTTCAGTTCTAGTTCAGATTTATTTTTGTTAGTTATGTTCTACTTCTCTTATATTTCTGTCCTTGTTTGGTTCTAGTTAAGTTCAGTTTATACAATTTTGTTCAATAACATGTTTGTCACACTGTTTAATTTGATTTGAAAGTTATTTAATATTTTTTGTTTGTCATCAGGCGGTTTTATTCTTCTACTCCATCACCGTATTTTTATTTTGATACGAGGTGTTCACATATATTTTATTTTCTATTTTAAATTGTTGTTTATTTTTTCTATAAAGGAAAATAATTTTAAAATATCTAAAATTTTTGTTGTAATAGGATTCTTATTTTTCCACCACCGTTCAGTTTTGTTTTTCCACATTTGTACAATCGGAGGGTTGTTATTTTGCAGCTTTTATTTACTATTGTTGTTCATCGAAACATTGTCAAAATCATATTAAAATTTTCCATTATAGATTTGCAGGAAGAAATGTTAACATTTTGAAAATAAATCTATGAAATTGAGATGTTTAACCTAAATACTTAGGCAGGGAAATATTTCGTAGTATTTACGAAAAAGGGAAGACATTTTTTTTTTAAGTTTGTCTATTAACACTTCAAACGAAATTGTATTTGCTAATACTTATTGAAACTAGAAAACGGAAATTGTTTGGCAAATATACCATTAGAAAAAGAGAACTTGAAATATATAGATCAATAATGATTATTTTTTGAATCTTAATTTATTTTAGTTATTAATAATTTTACTGCAATTGCTGTCTTTTTTATACTCAAAACTGAAAATGTTCACTAGTTTTTAATAATTCAAAATTTTCCCCATAATAAGTCCTTAATAGCTGAAGATTTCTCGCCTGTACATTATAATATATCCAGCATATAAATTTGTTATAATTTAAAATATATAAAAAAGTTATTATCCAAACATGTGTGTATTTGTACATGTCTAATGTGTTATATTAAAAACATATGTGTTAAATGTTTTTTCTCAAATTTTTTCCATTTTTTTCCAAGGATTTTTTTTTTAAAGAAGTTTACAGTATTAAAAAAATACGTTAACAAATTATATTTTATGTTGCTAAATAAGATTTTTTTATTAACAAAATAATGGAGAGAAAACAGATGTTATTAATAGCT
Source organism: Lucilia cuprina (assembly GCF_022045245.1). Classification (NCBI taxonomy): domain Eukaryota; kingdom Metazoa; phylum Arthropoda; class Insecta; order Diptera; family Calliphoridae; genus Lucilia; species Lucilia cuprina. The sequence continues at coordinate 67,001,528 of NC_060950.1, read as the reverse complement.
TATATTACTTGTCAACTTAGTTTGCATATTAATTTGGCAATAATAATTTACTGGCAAGACTAAAATGAAAATATATACTAGTGAAGCATATGTGGACAGAATAGCCCTTAAGTATGCTGTATAAAAGAGGCAAAAAACAAGTAGTTTTTGATCCTTCGAACCAATAAAGTTGTTTAAATTTAAACATTATTTTAAATTGGATAAATAGTTTGATTCAATAAATACTGACACAAATATAAGCTATAGTTTCAACTAGATTATTGTCTAAACTATAGTCTAACCTAACCTTGTCTAAATTTTTAGTCTAGTCTATAGTCCAGTCTATAGTCTAATCTATGGTCTAGACTATAGTCTAGTCCATAGTCTAGTCTATAGTCTAGTCTATAGTCTAGTCTATAGTCTAGACTATAGTCTAGTCTATAGTCTAGTCTATAGTCTAGTTTATAGTCTAGTTTATAGTCTAATTTATAGTCTAGTTTATAGTCTAGTTTATAGTCTAGTCTATAGTCTAGTATATAGTTTAGTCTAGTCTATAGTCTACTCTATAGTCTAGACTATAGTCTGGTCTATAGTCTAGTCTATAGTCTAGTCTATATTCTAGTCTGTAGTCTAGTCTATAGTCTGGTCTATAGTCTAGTCTATAGTCTGGTCTATATTCTAGTCTGTAGTCTAGTCTATAGTTTAGTCTATAGTCTAGTCTATAGTCTAGTCTATAGTCTAGTCTATAGTCTAGTCTATAGTCTAGTCTATAGTCTAGTCTATAGTCTAGTCTATAGTCTAGTCTATAGTCTAGTCTATAGTCTAGTCTATAGTCTAGTCTATAGTCTAGTCTATAGTCTAGTCTATAGTCTAGTATATAGTCTAGTCTATAGTCTAGTCTATAGTCTAGTCTATAGTCTAGTCTATAGTCTAGTCTATAGTCTAGTCTATAGTCTAGTCTAGTCTATAGTCTAGTCTATAGTCTAGTCTATAGTCTAGTCTATAGTCTAGTCTATAGTCTAGTCTATAGTCTAGTCTATAGTCTAGTCTATAGTCTAGTCTATATTCTAGTCGTTCAGTTCTAGTTCAGTTCTAGTTCAGTTCTAGTTCAGTTCTAGTTCAGTTCTAGTTCAGTTCTAGTTATGTTCTAGTTCAGTTCTAGTTCAGTTCTAGTTCAGTTCAAGTTCAGTTCTAGTTCAGTTCTACTTCAGTTCTACTTCAGTTCAACTTCAGTTCTAGTTCAGATTTATTTTTGTTAGTTATGTTCTACTTCTCTTATATTTCTGTCCTTGTTTGGTTCTAGTTAAGTTCAGTTTATACAATTTTGTTCAATAACATGTTTGTCACACTGTTTAATTTGATTTGAAAGTTATTTAATATTTTTTGTTTGTCATCAGGCGGTTTTATTCTTCTACTCCATCACCGTATTTTTATTTTGATACGAGGTGTTCACATATATTTTATTTTCTATTTTAAATTGTTGTTTATTTTTTCTATAAAGGAAAATAATTTTAAAATATCTAAAATTTTTGTTGTAATAGGATTCTTATTTTTCCACCACCGTTCAGTTTTGTTTTTCCACATTTGTACAATCGGAGGGTTGTTATTTTGCAGCTTTTATTTACTATTGTTGTTCATCGAAACATTGTCAAAATCATATTAAATTTCCATTATAGATTTGCAGGAAGAAATGTTAACATTTTGAAAATAAATCTATGAAATTGAGATGTTTAACCTAAATACTTAGGCAGGGAAATATTTCGTAGTATTTACGAAAAAGGGAAGACATTTTTTTTTTAAGTTTGTCTATTAACACTTCAAACGAAATTGTATTTGCTAATACTTATTGAAACTAGAAAACGGAAATTGTTTGGCAAATATACCATTAGAAAAAGAGAACTTGAAATATATAGATCAATAATGATTATTTTTTGAATCTTAATTTATTTTAGTTATTAATAATTTTACTGCAATTGCTGTCTTTTTTATACTCAAAACTGAAAATGTTCACTAGTTTTTAATAATTCAAAATTTTCCCCATAATAAGTCCTTAATAGCTGAAGATTTCTCGCCTGTACATTATAATATATCCAGCATATAAATTTGTTATAATTTAAAATATATAAAAAAGTTATTATCCAAACATGTGTGTATTTGTACATGTCTAATGTGTTATATTAAAAACATATGTGTTAAATGTTTTTTCTCAAATTTTTTCCATTTTTTTCCAAGGATTTTTTTTTTAAAGAAGTTTACAGTATTAAAAAAATACGTTAACAAATTATATTTTATGTTGCTAAATAAGATTTTTTTATTAACAAAATAATGGAGAGAAAACAGATGTTATTAATAGCTTATATTACTTGTCAACTTAGTTTGCATATTAATTTGGCAATAATAATTTACTGGCAAGACTAAAATGAAAATATATACTAGTGAAGCATATGTGGACAGAATAGCCCTTAAGTATGCTGTATAAAAGAGGCAAAAAACAAGTAGTTTTTGATCCTTCGAACCAATAAAGTTGTTTAAATTTAAACATTATTTTAAATTGGATAAATAGTTTGATTCAATAAATACTGACACAAAATATAAGCTATAGTTTCAACTAGATTATTGTCTAAACTATAGTCTAACCTAACCTTGTCTAAATTTTTAGTCTAGTCTATAGTCCAGTCTATAGTCTAATCTATGGTCTAGACTATAGTCTAGTCCATAGTCTAGTCTATAGTCTAGTCTATAGTCTAGTCTATAGTCTAGACTATAGTCTAGTCTATAGTCTAGTCTATAGTCTAGTTTATAGTCTAGTTTATAGTCTAATTTATAGTCTAGTTTATAGTCTAGTTTATAGTCTAGTCTATAGTCTAGTATATAGTTTAGTCTAGTCTATAGTCTACTCTATAGTCTAGACTATAGTCTGGTCTATAGTCTAGTCTATAGTCTAGTCTATATTCTAGTCTGTAGTCTAGTCTATAGTCTGGTCTATAGTCTAGTCTATAGTCTGGTCTATATTCTAGTCTGTAGTCTAGTCTATAGTTTAGTCTATAGTCTAGTCTATAGTCTAGTCTATAGTCTAGTCTATAGTCTAGTCTATAGTCTAGTCTATAGTCTAGTCTATAGTCTAGACTATAGTCTAGTCTATAGTCTAGTCTATAGTCTAGTCTATAGTCTAGTCTATAGTCTAGTCTATAGTCTAGTCTATAATCTAGTCTATAGTCTAGTCTGTGGTGCAGTTTCAGAACTACGGAATAGGTTATAGTTTGTTTATGGCTGTACTTTTAACCAATGTTTTTAAAACTTCTCTCTTTTGTAAGAAAATTTACATTATTTTACATATATTTCTTTTCTATAGCATACTTTAAGGTGGTAAAATGCATTTCAAACAAATTTCTAACGCTAAATTCTAAAGCAACTAACAGTTTTATTTTATCTTTTTGATTCATTTTCCATTTGCTATAGTTTTGTTGTTTGTGATTTAGCGTTTATCAAAAGAAGCGTAAAATTCAATTCAGCAAAACAATTTTATAAATTTTACTCTTTTTTGGCTGGAGAGAAAAGGGAATAGCAAATTATTTAATGGAAGCTGGGTGGAAAACAGTCAAGAAGGTGTTGCGAAAATTTCTTAATAAATAAAGAAGATTTTTGCTTAAGAACATGAAATTTTAATTACAATTCACACTTAGAAATATTCATTTATTTATTTTTTTGTTTTGTTGGTTGGTATTTGTAAATGTTGAATTTATTATATGTTAAGAGAACAGAACAACGGGAAGTATTTTAGTTTAGTTGTTGTTATAGTTTTCTATGTAAATTGTTTAATAAATAAAAGGAAAATGTTGTATGTTGAGTAGTAGGTGTTGCAAAAAAAAGTAAAGGAATTTAAATTTAATTGTATGTTTTATGTGAAGTAAATATGCAATGTTGTAAAGTAAAGCTGTATAATTTTATTTTTCTATTGCATACTTTAAGGCATTGTCGTTATTTGTAATTGTGTTGCATACATTAAAGGGGGAGCGTGTAAATGGAGGGGTGTTAAAAGCTTTGTTCATTTTATATTTTAGGGATTTTATTTTTTTGTGTTTTATACAATAAACATATTTATCATTTTAATTATACAATTACATCTGCTAAAGTTGTAGGATTGTATTGTGAATAAGTAACTTAGTAAGATTTGTAGTGGTAAGCAAAACGATCGTTATTATTTGTTATAAAATACTTTTTAGCTGTAGTTAATTTGTTTTTCATATATTAGTAAATGAACTTATTTTAATTTTTAAGCCATTTATTAAATATTTAAACCCTAATGTTTTTAGTGTGAAATGTGCTAGGTCCTCTCTTTATAAGAAATTCGTCGATCAGAGAATGTAAGATCCAAAAGTTTTCTATCACAAACTAGTTAAATGTTAAATCATTGATCAGAGAACAACTATAAGTTGCTTAGATAAGATACCAGATAACATTCGAAAACATACTTATCGATCATACATTGATTGATCTTATACTAATAGATCGGAGATCAAAAACTACCTATTTGATCAGAAACTTAATGGGAGACAAGTAATAAGTTGATCATTATGTCAAATAATGAATTATTAATTAGAGGTAGATTAATATTTATTCGATAAGTGATTTGTCGATCATAGATTACTTGAACATTGATTTACTGATCATATATATTTTTGTTGATCTTAGACTATACGAATACTGACTTGTTGTTCAGAGACTAGCAAATCAATGATTACTCGATAAGTGTCTTCTCGGTCAAAGATTAGTTGATCATTGCTTTACTGATCATAGACAACACGATCAGAAACCAATTAAATACTGATTTATTAAGCAGAGAATTGTCGTTGAGAGCAATAGTTAATCGTAATATCTTGTTGATCAGAGACTCGATCGACTGTTTTGTTGATCATAGATTAACTGATCATTGTATACCAGGAGAATATGGGCTCACTGATCAAAAAATATCAATCTATAGTTTCGATAAAAATATCCAGCTAAACTTGAAGCTAACATGTCAAAGATTAATTGATTAGAGCCCTGTCGATAATATACAATTTGATCATAGGTTACACGATTAAAAACGAATTATATACTAACACATTCTTCAGAGTCCTGTCAATTAGGGAATAACAGATGAAAGATTAGTCGACTATAGACTTTGCGGTCATATATTAGATGATCGTCTACTAACTGATCAGGGACTAAACGAATATTGGCTCATTGTTGAAAAACTTGGCGCTTGGTCATACATCAAGCAAATACTGTCAGAGAGATGTCAATTAATTGATTTTCTTTTTGATCATATAGTAGATCAATAGTAAATCATATATTAAATCAAGTAGAGAGTTCGATCACTTGCAAACATGATCATAGAATAGTCGAATGTTGACTAACTGATGAAACGTTTGGAAGCCTTTTGATCATAGATTTGTTGATCAGAGACTAGACGTAAGTTTTCTCATTGATGAGAATCTAGGAGACTTGTCGATCATGGATTAACTGATCATTGATTAGTTGATCATAGACTAGTCGATCAGTGACCAAAGCACAGAGAAGCATAATTTTATCATTACTTTATATTATTTGTTACGAATAGAAAAATATCTACTAATCTTCTCCAACATAATCTTTTTAACTTAAAAATTTGTTTTTTAATAAATAAATAAATACTTAACAAATAAAAATCTTCAAATAAAATGAAAACCTACAAAAAAAAAATTATACATCTCATACAAAATTCCATTATAAAAGGGCCAGTCATTGATAAGCCACATCAATATATTGATGATATCTTAAATAAAAAAAACCAATCCTATTATATCCTAACAATTTATTTTTACCTTAAAATCAGGTATTAAACCAAACGAAAAAAAAACTTATAAATAACAAAGTGCAAATAATTTTAAGCACAAAATAATAACAAAAATATGTACAAAAAAATATGAACCACTTCCTTCCTTCCTTAGCAACAACAAAAAATAAAAAAAAAAACTTAAAAAGAAATAGAAATTGTTCAGATGAAAAATATCTAGTTACCACTTACATACTTATTTATCTTACACCCCCTTAAATACTTATTTATTTTTAATGCCCGGTATAAGTAATACAAAAAAAAAAAGATGGAGAAAAAAAATAAGAAATATCAATATAATATTATAACAAAATATTTATATGAACTGAAATTAAAAAACCTTATCAAATTGATTGGATTTTCTAATATCAAGAAAAAACGGCTAAAATAAAAGAGAGAGTTAGCATCAAGCAAAAAGTAAAATGTTATGGATAGATGAAGGCCATTGGGTTTTTAGTAGAGAAAACAAAGTCCTGGGAAATTTTACAAATACTACTAAACATTAAAACTTAATAGCCTTAAACAAAACAATAGCAACAACGAAAATATAATAATAAAAAAAAAATAAAGAAAACACGATTTAAGGAAAAGGTCAATATAGCAGAAATAATAAGCAAAAAAAAAGAGCGAAAAATAAACATTTGTTGCAACAAATATTATTCACTTTTCGCTACAACTACAAATAAACAAAGGGTATCAGGAATAAAAACTAGTTGTTGAAATTGAGTTTTAGTCCACACAACAGACAATAATATAGTTCTACCTGTAGACTATACTATAGTTCTACCTGTAGACTATACTATAGTCCAGACTATAGACTATTCTATAGTCCAGACTATAGACTATTCTAAAGTCTATAGTCCAGACTATAGACTATTCTATAGTCCAGACTATAGACTATTCTATAGTACAGACTATAGACTATTCTATATTCCAGACTATAGACTATTCTATAGTCCAGACAATAGACTATTCTATAGTACAGACTATAGACTATTCTATATTCCAGACTATAGACTATTATATAATCCAGACTATAGACTATTCTATAGTCCAGACTATAGACTATTCTATAGTCCAGACTATAGACTATTCTATAGTCCAGACTATAGACTATTCTATAGTCCAGACTATAGACTATTCTATAGTCCAGGCTATAGACTATTCTATAGTCCAGACTATAGACTATTCTATAGTCCAGACTATAGACTATTCTATAGTCCAGACTATAGACTATTCTATAGTCCAGACTATAGACTATTCTATAGTCCAGACTATAGACTATTCTATAGTCCAGACTATAGACTATTCTATAGTCCAGACTATAGACTATTCTATAGTCCAGACTATAGACTATTCTATAGTCCAGACTATAGACTATTCTATAGTCCAGACTATAGACTATTCTATAGTCCAGACTATAGACTATTCTATAGTCCAGACTATAGACTATTCTATAGTCCAGACTATAGACTATTCTATAGTCCAGACTATAGACTATTCTATAGTCCAGACTATAGACTATTCTATAGTCCAGACTATAGACTATTCTATAGTCCAGACTATAGACTATTCTATAGTCCAGACTATAGACTATTCTATAGTCCAGACTATAGACTATTCTATAGTCCAGACTATAGACTATTCTATAGTCCAGACTATAGACTATTCTATAGTCCAGACTATAGACTATTCTATAGTCCAGACTATAGACTATTCTATAGTCCAGACTATAGACTATTCTATAGTCCAGACTATAGACTATTCTATAGTCCAGACTATAGACTATTCTATAGTCCAGACTATAGACTATTCTATAGTCCAGACTATAGACTATTCTATAGTACAGACTATAGACTATTCTATATTCCAGACTATAGACTATTCTATAGTCCAGACTATAGACTATTCTATAGTCCAGACTATAGACTATTCTATAGTCCAGACTATAGACTATTCTATAGTCCAGACTATAGACTATTCTATAGTCCAGACTATAGACTATTCTATAGTCCAGACTATAGACTATTCTATAGTCCAGACTATAGACTATTCTATAGTCCAGACTATAGACTATTCTATAGTCCAGACTATAGACTATTCTATAGTCCAGACTATAGACTATTCTATAGTCCAGACTATAGACTATTCTATAGTCCAGACTATAGACTATTCTATAGTCCAGACTATAGACTATTCTATAGTCCAGACTATAGACTATTCTATAGTCCAGACTATAGACTATTCTATAGTCCAGACTATAGACTATTCTATAGTCCAGACTGTAGACTATTCTATAGTCCAGACTGTAGACTATTCTATAGTCCAGACTGTAGACTATTCTATAGTCAAGACTGTAGACTATTCTATAGTGCAGAACATAGACTATTCTATAGTCCAGACTATAGACTATTCTATAGTCCAGACTATAGACTATTCTAAAGTCCAAACTATAGACTATTCTATAGTCCAGACTATAGACTATTCTACAGTCCAGACTATAGACTATTCTGTAGACCAGTCTATAGGCTATTCTAAAGAAAATCAACTTATTTCTTCCAGAGCTTCCTAAGATTTTCAAATTCATCAGATGTAACATAACAACAGCATGTTATACTTGCTGCATTATCTTTCAAATTTAACAGTTTATTTTTGCTGCTGGCACTTCTGCCACTAATATTATTGCCTGGTTATTGTTGTTTTTCCTTATTATATGATCTCAATTTTATTTCACGCTTTAATGGCAAAACTCAATTGAAGTTCGTTTTTTAGTAGTTTTTTTCTTCTTCTTATTGGGTATTATAAAAAGCTTATCATTACTTTTCCCCTGAGTAACGCCTGTCCATCGTGGCATCTACATACATATACCAACGAATATATTTTCTATTCCTTTCATGTCCTGTGAACATTCTGTGAACTGTGAAAATAAAAATAAGGTAATTTCGCTTTAGTATCGCACACAAATATATGCAGTAAGTAGTAGTGGTAGTAGTTATTTTAGATGGTTTTGGTTGTAAAACCAATTTGTGTCTTGGGCTTATAAGTAATTTACTTAAAGTAAAAAAGATAATGTGTGTAAATTTGTATCGAAACGCATTTTGTTTGTTACGCTGTTGTTGTCCTGTCATGGCTGGTGTTGGAAAGAGGATATTGGGTGTCTTTTTAGCAAGCATCTCTTTTGCACCTGGTATTAGTGTGTTGGTAATTGTCATGGTTTTTTATGTATAAATCGTTGATGCTGATGATGATTGTTATGGGCTTAACTAAGTAGATTGTAAGAAAATGTAGTTTTTTAAGGATCAATAATCTTGACAATATAAAATACATAAATAGTTAACGTTTTTCTTTATTTTTTTTTTCTTCTAAAATATCGTTATAATTTGATACGAAGTTTTTGTGGGTATCACTGGAAAATCCAAAGAGATTGGACTATTAAGAAAATTAAATTTTGTTTGAGAAGCTTATTAAAAATCAAATTTGTTACTCACTCTTCCTTATATCACTGAAAATTTTCTCTTTCAAAAAATATTAATTTTATCTTTTAATATAAATATGTATATTAAACAAAAAAAATTACCTCCTACTGTTTCTTTATTTTTCCGTCCAAAGAAACCAAAAATAAAAACAAACAAGGTGTCAAACATCATGTACACTTTTGTTTCACAAATTTTGTTCATCCTTTGTGTCAGTGGCAAGAATGGTTCGTTGGTTCCCTGCTTCTTTGGCACTTTTTCTTTTGCTATTATTTTACATATTTAATTCTATCATATGCATGTGGTATCCCACACCATTAACATCAGGACGAAATATCGCACTTTTTTTCTATCATGGTTAAGTCTTACCTCATCCTCGCAGTGCCTGCAACATATCTTATGATGTTGCTTAAGGTATTATTGCGTAATTTAATACATCACGTATGTGTCAGGCCAATATCAAGCGAAACTGCACAACTAACCAACCCAACAAAGAAAGTAAAAATTGGCAAAACTGACATGCGAGTTAACCCAGCAAACATGTCGTTTAGCAAAAGCTTTCTTTAAACAAATTTTTTGCTGCGTGTAAAGGTCTGTTCTAATTCTGTTCTAGTTCTGTTCTAGTTCCGTTCTAGTTCTGTTCTAGTTCTGTTCTAGTTCTGTTCTAGTTCTGTTCTAGTTCTGTTCTGTTCTAGTTCTGTTCTGTTCTAGTTCTGTTCCAGTTCTGTTCCAGTTCTAGTTCTGTTCTAGTTCTGTTCTAGTTCAGTTCTAGTTCTGTTCTAGTTCTGTTCTAGTTCTGTTCTAGTTCTGTTCTAGTTCTGTTCTAGTTCTGTTCTAGTTCTGTTCTAGTTCAGTTCTAGTTCAGTTCTAGTTCTGTTCTAGTTCTGTTCTAGTTCTGTTCTAGTTCTGTTCTAGTTCTGTTCTAGTTCTGTTCTAGTTCTGTTCTAGTTCTGTTCTAGTTCAGTACATCTTCTACAAAGAAAATGTTCAGATCGTTAAAATTTTTTAGTTATTGTTGTTGCTTAACGTAACTATCTATGTCTACGCTAGTTTTCTATTGTTTTTTATGCAGCAGTGATGATACCTTGCTACTGATGTGTTCACGCGTGGATTATTTTACGCTTAAATCTTTTGACAAAATCCTTATAAAAAACAACACACACAACAAAAAACTCTATGAAGAAATCGTTTCAAACGATTTTTTTGTGTTGAATGTTTCATAAAAATATTAAAACAACAGCAGAACGACACCTCCACCTCAACATGACGTACATGGTTCGTTGGAGAATGGGGATGAAGAAAGATGGTTATGATTCTTGGGATTTTGTGGGTTTTTTTGGTTTTTCGTGAGAATGAGCGAAAAAAATTAAATCAAGGTTTTTAAGCCTGTTTCGTTAAAGTGTATTTACGCGGTTAAATTTGTTGTTTTTTCTTTTTGCAACAATTTCTTTTGAAACATTTTTTTATGTTTTGAAATTTTTTGTCCTTGTTATGTTTAGATGTGGTAGTTACTTTAAGTAGGATAAAAGCCAGCTTGGCAGTCAGTGGTGGGAGTAGATTTTCTATTTTTTTTTTTTTTGTGAAATAGTGTGTTTATAGTGTCACGTGTTGTTATCATTGCAGCACGTAGTTTTGATATGTTTAAAAATTCTTTTCTATTTTTTTTTTGGATCGGTTCTTGTCATTCATGTTAAATTTGTGTTTTGGTATATTTTGTTTCTTTTGCCATCATCAAGTTTTTTTGTTCTTGAACATTATTCAACATTTTGTTTCAGTTTTTATTTTTATTTTGTTACATGTAATGAAAATTATCAGGATATTCTTATTTAAGATGTGTGTATATGTGTAAAGTTGAAGGTAGGTACTATTCAAAAACTCATAATGAGAAACAAGTAACATGTTTTGTTTACATAAATATACAAAGAATATTTAACAGCAACGTTGTTTTTTAATAATTTGTATATGAGAACATTTGCTACGTATTTCTTTGTCGACGTTTAATGTGGAAATAAATAGTAAATCATGCATGACTTGTACTGCTACAAGATTTTTGATTTTAGAAGATGACTTTGTATTTTCTGGTTTAAATTTGATTTTAACTAAAATCTTTTAAAGTTGTAAATAAATTAAACATTTCAAAAGATTAGATTTCTTTAGCAGTCGATCCTATTTAGAATAAGAACTAAAACAGAACTAGAACAGAACTTGAACAGAACTAGAACAGAACTAGAACAGAACTAGAACAGAACTAGAACAGAACTAGAACAGAACTAGAACAGAACTAGA
>NC_060950.1:66988194-66989833 GCF_022045245.1 Lucilia cuprina | reverse complement strand
ACTGAACTAGAACTGAACTAGAACTGAACTAGAACTGAACTAGAACTGAACTAGAACTGAACTAGAACTGAACTAGAACTGAACTAGAACTGAACTGGATCTGAACTAGAACTGAACTGTACTATAGTTCAAAGGTTTTTAAAGTATTAAAAATGCCTGTGGTCTTACGTCCTTTTAATTTAAAATATTTTCCCAATAATAAGATATATATTTGTAATTACTTAAATTTATTCGCTCCTGTTTGTTAACTTCTTAAACCACACATGACATTGGCGAAATCTGCTTCACAATACGTCTGTAGACTACCGATCATTGATACATGCTAATGAAATGACTATTATTTTTTTTAAGAAAAAATTTTAATAAGTGCTGCCAAAATGTCTCTACGTTTTTTTTTTTTTTTTTTAATTTTCTCAACGACGTATGTAATTAAATGCTGCTGTTTAATATATTTAACCATATTTGCTGTTTATTGCCAGAGACTTTTGTTCGCAATGATTTTTTTCTCTCATTGTGACCAACAGCAATATAACAATATATACATTTTTAAGTCTTAAAATTCATTTAATGCTCTTAATTTTTATGAACCCATTTAACATGAGATGTGAAACATATCCTTCTTTTGTATTCTTATTGAAGCAATTTCCACCAAAAAAAAAAGCGCAAAAAAAGAATAAAAATCAAAAGCAAATAAAAACAGCACGAGTTCAGCAAATGAGTAGTGTATGGAAAAAATATGGAAATATTTTAATTTGGCATATCAATGAGTCAAAGGACAGTGGGTTAAAAAAGTTAGATATTGTTTAATTTATGAAAATATTCTAAGCTTTACAACAACAAATTAAACAAACTATTACCAGAACATCTGAAGAAGATCTGAAAGAGTTTTCTACTAAAACCTGTTTCTTTTGCCCCTCACTGTATGCTTTATAAAATATCTGCTGTATGTATGAACACAAGCAAACATTTCATATTTTTACCCATATTAATATGGTTATAGTATGCAAATAATCATAAAATGTCCCTTTTTTATTATTTAACTTCAATACAACAAACCATAGGATATTAATACATTTATTTATACATTTTTTTTGTTAAATTTCAGATGAAAAACAATCCTGCAAACACACTCTCTTAAATAAATAGAATGACCATGTCAGTTTATAGTAGAAAAAACCGAAATCGTATGTGTATTATAGACATACTCAGTAGTATTTTAAAATGTTAAACTTTATTTTTGTTTGCGTAAAAATAAGGTCAACAAAAGATAGTCATATTCATATTTATTATTTTTTTAAATAAATTTTCTTATTTCTTTCCATTTATTTTTCGTTTCAAATGTATGTAAAAATATTATAAGAAATATAAATCAACTTTAATCAAGTCAAAAATATAAAACAGATGGGCTTAAAAATGAAAAGGTTTTTAATGGTATTATTAACGGAAAAATATGAGAGGCTAAAGGAGACAAAGGGGAATGTTGCGTCTTCAAGTATAACTCCTTATCAGATTTATCTTAATTTATGTTCAATTGCAGTTCTAGTTCTGTTCTAGTTCTGTTCTAGTTCTGTTCTAGTTCTGTTCTAGTTCTGTTCTAGTTCTGTTCTAGTTCTGTTCTAGTTCTGTTCTAGTTCTGTTC
>NC_060950.1:66986192-66988094 GCF_022045245.1 Lucilia cuprina | reverse complement strand
AGAACAGAACTAGAACAGAACTAGAACAGAACTAAAACAGAACTAGAACAGAACTAGAACAGAACTAGAACAAAACTAGAACAGAACTAGAACAGAACTAGAACAGAATTAGAACAAAACTAGAACATTAAAACTAAACTAGTATTAGTAAAGATCAACTAGTCCTGAGAAACAATTGAACTATAATCATTTCCATTCCTGCTTCGACTGGCTGGCAAGATTACCTTTTAAGATTTTTGTTCTAGAGCATCAAGTTAAATGAAAAAATGACTAAAAGAATTGCAAGATTTTGTTTGTTTTATTAGTACTTAGTAACATATAGAAAATGCATAAAAATTAATAAAAAAATCATACAATATAATACAAATTTGAATATGAACAGAATAAATATAATATTAAATGTAGTAAAGGTCAGTTAAAAAAATATTTTAATATAAAAATTTTCTAAAAAAAATTTTGCAATGTCAGCATCTAGTTAGTAACACTTAATTGTATTGCAAAGTATGTTTTTTAAAAATTTCATTGTTGCTATAGATAAAATTTGTTTAATACAAACTTATGAAAAAAAAAACTAAAGTTTGCTTAAGCTTCAACAATAATGAAGGATATTTGAAAATCAGGCACTTAATATGAAGTAGTAGTTTTTTTGAATATTTTCTTTTATTCTATTTTATGTGTCATTAGTTTTCCTTTAATATTTTATTTCACTGTATATTTAACTACTATCAAACGTGTTCTAAATTTGTCTCGTACCTAATTTTTTTTTTAGATTTTCAAATTTATTTTTTCCAACCTGCATTATTTTGGTATTAGTTTTCAACTTGAAAAATATATAATAAAAATAATAAAACTAATACACTGCTATCAACACTATCAAAACAACAATAGTTTTTCATATAAATATACTTAATTAAAAAACTTTTATGTGTTTTTTTTCGTTTTATTTGTAGTAATAATATTCAGGTTCTTCATACTATTTTATGACTGCAGCAATAGAAATAAAATAAAAATTGAAAAAAAATAAAGTAAAAAGTTTTGATTTTATATGTAGTTTTGGCAAAAGCAGTAGAAGTAATATAGTTTCCTGTTAAACTCCTACTACTACAAATGCTGTTGAGAAGAGCTCTCTACAACTATTAAAATACGATAACTGAAAATAAAAGTAGAACAGCAAAAAAATGTGGCTTCTAATTGAAAGTTAAATTGAAAGAATATTTCTAGATTTTCCCAGAAACACAAATAAACCTAAAATAATATTTTATATACAAAGTGTATAAGTTATACACTTTGTTTAAACGTCAAATATTATTAACTGAAAAAAGATTATATTTGTTAATTGTTAAATCATTATAAAAAAAATTATTAATTTTTATTAAGCAAACACTTGTTTTTGTTGTAATACCTTTTTTTAAATATTTTTTTTTTAATAATAATATATATTTTTTTAATTTCTTTTATTTCCAGTAAACCTTAAGGAGAGAATGCTTTAAGAAGACTATTTTATTTGCACAAATACTTACACATTTTGCCAGTCAAGTTATATCAATTGTAAGGTTACATCAACGGAAAACTTTTGAAGGAATACAAACATCTGCAAAGAGAAAAGAAAAATTTATAATTTTGTATTAACATTTATTTTAATAAAAATTGAATCTTAAAAAAATAAATAAATAAACAGTTTTTATTTTTTAATTTAAATAAATAGATAAACATTAATAAAGAGAAATAGCTGAACAAATGTAGTAAAATGTATTAACTAGAAGAGCAAGAACTAGAACAGAACTAGAACAGATCAAGAACAGAACAGAACTAGAACTGAACTAGAACTGAACTAGAACTGAACTAGAACTGAACTAGAACTGAACTAGAACTGAACTAGAACTGAACTAGAACTGAACTAGA
>NC_060950.1:66982925-66986092 GCF_022045245.1 Lucilia cuprina | reverse complement strand
TATCTATCTATCTATCTATCTATCTATCTATCTATCTATCTATCTATCTGTCTATCTATCGATCTATCATCTAACTAACTGACTAAGAGTTTCGTGTTGTTTATCCTTAAAAGGATACTTTGCTGTGCCGGAAAACTATTGGGTTACTCCAAAAAAAAGAGTTAAATCTCGAAATAAAAATGTTAAAATTGTTATTTGTAATTTATAATTTGCATATAAATATACATACATATACATACATATGTATGTATGTGTCCATGTATTTATGTTATTTTTACATGGAGAAATGAAAAAATATTTAAAAACAGAGTTTATTATTGTTTACATTTTATAAAACAAAAACATAGACATTTTCATATAAAATATTAGTATACAATTATTTTTATACATAAAAAAACATATCCTTACTTCAACATACATATGTTAAATGTGTTAAAATGTTGTTGTAGCAATAGCAAAAAAAAAAAAAAAAAAAAAAAACAACAACTTAATTTGAATATTCATTTTTGTAATAAAACATTTATGCAATATTTAAACAAACAAGTGAAAAGAGAGCAGAGTAGAAAATATACAGAAACATTTTAGAATATTTAAAACAATAAAGAAAGAACATAAATTATAGGCCTAAAACTTGGGGATCTAGATCTGAAACTTGACTTTTACGCATTTACTGACTGTGAAACGTTTGTTCACAATTCTGTAATCGACACTATAGACTGATCTAAATATAGTCTAGACTGTAGAGTGTTCTATAGTAGCGACAACAGTCGAATAATATATGGTTGTATAATCGAGAATAGAAACTGTTCTCTAGTCGAGGGTGTAGAAAGCTATATAGTCGAGATAATATACAGTTGTATAGTAAAGACTATAGACAGTTGTATAGTCAGGACTATAACAGTTCCAAAGTCGAGACTATAAACAGTTTTATATGGTCGAGTCCAAAGACAGTTCTATAACCGAAACTTTACACAGTACTATAGTCGCGACCGTAGACAGGTTTACATTTGAGTCTATAGACGGTTCTATTATCGAATCTATATACAATTCTATAGAGAGGTCCATTGACAATTGCTTATTCGATACTACAGACAGTTCTATACTTGAAACAATATACAGTTCTACAGTCGAGTTTATAGACAGATCTATTGTCGAGACTATCGACAGTTATATAGTCGAGTCTATAGACAGATCTATAGTCGAGCCTATAAACGAGTCTATTGACAGTACTTACTAGAGTCGAGACTATACACAATTCTAAAGTCGAGTCCAAGGACAGTTCTATAACAGAAACTTTAAACAATGCTATATTCAAGACTATATGCATTTTTTAGTCACGACAGTAGACAGTTCTAAAGTCGATGCTATAGACAGTAGAATAGTAGAGACTATATACAATTATATAGTCGAAACTATGGCCAGTAAAATAGTCGACTCCAAAGACTATTTTATAACTTTAGACAGTTCTATAGTCGAGACTATAGACATTTAATAGTCACGACCGCAGACAGTTCAATAGTCGAGACTAAAGACTGTTCTGTAGTCCAATCTTTAGGTAGTTCTATAGTCAAATCCATAGGCAGTTCTATAGTCTAGTCTATAAAGAATTCTTTATTCGACAATATAGACAGTACTGTAGTGGAGACTACAGACAGTATTATAGTCGAGACTTTAAACAAATATATATAGTCGAGACTATAGACAGTACTATAGTCGAAACTACAGAAAGCTTAATAGTCAAGACTACATACAGTTTAATATTTGGGACTATTCGTGAGTAGATATTAGAGAAAGTTGAAATGACTAATGTGAACCAATGATGTAAGAATTAAACAATAGTAATAATCATCTATCTTCGGCCCCTTATGGATATAGCAGCCGTTCAAAGTTTCGCAAAATATTTCTACTACTGCTAGATAAGTGTTCACATTGTTATTGTTGTTTTATGTTTAGATTCATCACATACTATGATGAGTTAAAATGCATTTTGCTAAAATGTTGTTAAATGATACGTGATTTAAGTTTATACACACACATATAAGTGTAAATATAGCATTTTTCAAATACCAGTAAACTCTCTTATACAAATACAGTGGGTAACAAAATAAAGTGACAACATTCATATGAAATGGATAACAATTTGTAGATCTTGCTCAAATAATTTTGATATTATATAAGAATAATTTGAATTTATATATTTTTTTTAAATCGTATTTCATATTTTGATAAAAATTTTAATTAATTTTATCTTTCACTATTTAGCTATTAAATGTGTAAATTACTCTTTTTATTTCAAAAAATTTTGGTAGTTTTTGTCATTTTATTATATAGTTGTTGTTATATTGCTCATGACTAGATGTGTTATGGAGTATCCTCCAAAAAAAAAAAAAAAAATAAAATTTGTCTGAATTTTCTGGATAACATCAACATAGTTATACATATATTTTAGATAGTTGCAGTAACTAATATAAACCATAGATGTTTTTTTTTAATAATTTTGCCCTTTAAAAGCAACAAAAATTGACAACATTTCGAAATTGTTTAGTTGTTGTTAAAACAATGCAACATACATAAAAGGGTGTCATACAAGCAACGTTCCTAAATATACTCACTATCAAACTACATATTTTTCGTAATATTTTATTGTTTCTGACAAATTTTTCGCTTAATTTTGAAAAAAAAAATAATAATAATGTATGAGGACTAAAAATGACTTCATCGAAAAATTACTTTAATATGAACTCTCTAAAACATTCCAAAACTAATAGAAAATAATTCGTTATGTGGATTTTGATATTGTGTATGAAGCGTGTAGATGTATGCAAGTGTATGTGTTTAAAAAGTCCTGTGTGTTTGTGTTAAGTAATTCATTTTTGCATTTATTTTTGTTGTGATTACTTTGCAATTTGCTACAAAATGCTAAATTATTTTCATTGTTGAATTTAAAATGTTGTACTTATTTAGCTAAACATATTGCTTATTTTTTTGCCAACTACAAAAATAGAGATGAATTGACAGGAGGACCATGACATAAATTATAACAGAAACTAAGAGAAAATAATAAAACTAGAACAGAACTAGAACAGAACTAGAACAGAACTAGAACAGAACTAGAACAGAACTAGAACAGAACTAGAACAGAACTAGAACAGAACTAGAACAGAACT
>NC_060950.1:66980962-66982825 GCF_022045245.1 Lucilia cuprina | reverse complement strand
AGTTCTGTTCTAGTTCTGTTCTAGTTCTGTTCTAGTTCTGTTCTAGTTCTGTTCTAGTTCTGCTCTAGTTCTGTTCTAGTTCTGTCCTAGTTCTGTTCTAGTTCTGTTCTAGTTCTGGTTGTGTTTTTGATCTGTTCGATACGAGTTCTGTTTTATGATGGAGTTTTTCCTTTATAAGTGTAAATACCCTACCCTGGATAGAAATATGTTTGCTATAGCTTATATTTCTATAAGGAAGCTTATTCTCTTTTTTATTTGTTTTTTAGCTTAAGTTTTGCTTTATATGCCAGAATTTTTGAAATATTGCAATGTAACCATAAGACCAAGAAACAATTTTAGCTATTTGTTTATTTTGATTTAAATATTACTTTATTGTTGTTACCTCTCTTGTAAATTATATTGTATGGCAACTTTTACCGGATATGAAACTTTTGCTGTTATGTTTCTTAGGTAAATTAACATTTTTCTTACAGATACAAGCATAAATTTATGTATATTTCGAATATTCGTACAAGTAGCTCCTGGTTTTGCTCTCAATAAACACACATACATGGATATTTTAAAATTTCTCATATTTGTGTTATGTATAAGATTTGTTTACGGTAGTTTATCTATTTATTTTCAAGTGTATGTGTTTTTGTTTGTGAATCTGAGAGGGAACTTGAGTAGGTTTATTATTTTTTTTTCTAAAATATTATTTGTAGCATACTGAAAAGGTGCTTTTTGTAATATAAACACAACATGTTCTTACTGCCACACAAATATCTTTTGTTTTTGTTATTTTTTTTTTTAATATAACAAAAATTTGTATAAATATAAATAGATATGTGTATGTTTGATATGATATGTTTATATTTTTATAACATGTTTTTTTGCTATTTATTTCGTGTATTACAATTTATCGCATATATTATTAAGTTTAAGTGCAATATATATTTTTTTTTTTTTTTCATAACCATAGCAGACTTAGGAGAGTCTAATAAATTTGAAATTAAAAAGTGTAAAATTACAGTTACAATCACGTTTATCGAACATATTTTAGTCTAGTGCTATTCTAGTTCATTTTTGAATTCAATTCTTCGCTATAGTCAAAGATTTTTTTGGTATTTTTCTTTTATTTTCCAAATGTTTGTTCATATGGAAAATCTGTAGAGGAACTATAATATAGTCATAAATTTTGTTAGCTTTTGGATACTAATTTACTTTTATATGTGTTAAGTAGGGTATGTAATAGTAATAAATTTTTCGAAAGGAGGAAGAAATATAAATAAATGCTAAAATTAAAAAAAAAAATCTTACAGATAAATACATACATGGCCTCCATATCACTACTCTTAAATAAAGACATTTTTTACTGTAAAACTAAGCAACTAACACTGATATTGCGACAAATACATATCACATCACTAATATTCTTTTTAACTATAATATATCCTAAATAAATATCAGTTGCCTATTAATAGCCAAACTTTTGTTACTTGACGTCAATCTTTCACCATCGTTTGTTCATTTCTAGTTTATCCAACCACATTCTAAATATATTTATTTAAATCCACACCTGATATTTTATCTGTTTCAACTGTCTGTTTAAAATCACGTTTAATTAACTATTTCATTGTGGCTTTCGTTGCGTTATTAGTATTCAACAGAAATGACAAAATTTTAATTGAAAATACATATAAATAAACACAATATTAGACGAGGGTTGGGTAAAAAGTATATAAATGAAGGATAAAATTAAGTTTAAGTTCTGTATTGGTTCTGTTCTAGTTCTGTTCTAGTTCTGTTCTAGTTCTGTTCTAGTTCTGTTCTAGTTCTGTTCTAGTTCTGTTCTAGTTCTGTTCTAGTTCTGTTCTAGTTCTG
>NC_060950.1:66976586-66980862 GCF_022045245.1 Lucilia cuprina | reverse complement strand
GTATAAAGTATAAAGTATAAAGTATAAAGTATAAAGTATAAAGTATAAAGTATAAAGTATAAAGTATAAAGTATAAAGTATAAAGTATAAAGTATAAAGTATAATGTAAACTAAACAGTGACATGAAAAAGAAAATGAATCTATTCTTTTTCATTTCACTGTTTAGTTTATTTTGTTTTGCATATTATTTTCTGAAATTTACTGCCTTAATAAAACCTGCAAACCTAACATTTAATATTATTTTATTAAAATATTATACAATTATATCCAATTTGTTTTTAGTTTCATCATTTTTTACATATTGAGGTTTTTTTATTCCATAAAATATGTGGGTGTCTTTTATATGAATTGCTTCAATGATTATTTAGAAAAAAAAAAGATTTTTATTTTTTTAGATCTAATTTTAGGAAAATTTTGCTAATTTCTTTATCTATCTTACAAACTGAAATTGAAATCCTTTTGTTTTCCGTTTTTTTTTTCTTTTCTAGATTTTCTAAAACCAGTATATAAAATTCTATTTAAATAAACTTTTTTATGAATGTATAAGTAGGAAGGGGTTTCTTCTCAAAATGTTGCAATACTTTTTGGATAACTTTAATAATCAGTTGGGGCAATGGTAGCAAGAGAAGTAAGGTTTTTAAAGACCCCTTTCTGCCTTTTACCATTTCTTAACTGTAAAACTACAACAAGCTCATTAGTTATGCGTGTCCACACATATCCTTTTTCCGTTTTTTGTTTTTGGTTTACGGTTTCATGTACTCACCCTTCTCTCGTTTTCTTAAACTGTAACGTTTTGTTTTAAACCCACTAAACTAAAAAGGCAGAGAAGGGGTTTGTCTGTCTATTTGTAAGTAGAAGTGTATAAATTTACTTCAAGAAAAATAAAAGAAGAAAAAAAGAAACATTCAGTTGTAAATTTGTTTCTAGCTTGCGAAAATTGCTTTGAATAAAGAACTTTGCCACAAATTTTATTCAATTGACAGTTGACCACAGAATTTGTAACACGCACGTACTACAATTTGTTGTAACTGCTGCAGCGATTGTTTTTTTTCTATTTTCTTTCTTTGGCTACATTTGTTGTCATTGTTGTTATTTTTCTTGTATATGAATGTGGCATCTTTATTCTACTACATTACTTTTTTTTATTCATTTCATTCTTTAACTTCAATTCTAAAGCTTGTTTAAACATACAAACAAAGGATACTGGTTGTTTTGCGTGTTTGTGTCTGTTTAAATGTGTGTGTATGTGTGCGAGTGTGTGGGTGAGTGTGTTTGTGTATTTCCTTTATCCTGCCATTACATGTGAATGCCACAAGCAATTGAACTAAACAAACGTGTACTTTTTTCTTTAAAGTTTTCTTCTTTTTTTTCTATTATTTACTTTACATCCTTCTTCTCCTATTTTTGTTCTGAGTAATTTTCGTGATAAACACATGTCCTAGGATGAGCCATAATAAAAAAGTTTCTTTTTATCACACACACACACACATTTTTTGTAAAAGAAGAATAAAATTGAAAACTTATTTTTCTTTTTTAGTCTTCATTGGAACACATTTTTTACATGATTTTATATGCAAGTAAATTATTATTTTTCTTTCTATGTATTTATTTGAAAAAAAAAAGAACAAATGGAGACAAGTGTTTCTTAGATCTTCAAAAGTAAGTAACCGAAATTTACAAAACAAATGTATATAAAGTAAATATGCCCATATCGGCAAAAAATATGATCTGTTCTAAATTACAATTAAGTAAGAGTTTTCTTCTATAGAAAATTTTCAGTTAGGAAAACATTTTTGAAAAGTTTTCAAGCCTGGTGCATTCTACTTTCTACTTTATACTTTATACTTTATACTTTATACTTTATACTTTATACTTTATACTTTATACTTTATACTTTATACTTTATACTTTATACTTTATACTTTATACTTTATACTTTATACTTTATACTTTATACTTTATACTTTATACTTTATACTTTATACTTTATACTTTATACTTTATACTTTATACTTTATACTTTATACTTTATACTTTATACTTTATACTTTATACTTTATACTTTATGCTTTATATTTTATACTACTTTATCTCTGGTAGAAATCGAACCCAAGACCTCTGGTCTGACAGGCTAGAACACTAACTACTAACCTACCGGAGCCCCACTACTTCATACTGTTAAAATATGATTATGTATCACATTTTCAATAAAGTCTAAAAGGTCCTATTTTATGTAAGTAACTTTAAACTACTGTTTTTTTGGCGCAAAAATATTTGAAAATATATTGCAGCTTAGCATAAGTTTATGTCAAGTGCCCGTGACTGCTTTAAACATAATACAGTCTATTTCTTTTTTAACAAAATTAACTGCCAGCATAATACTTTTAACAAGTTTTTCACCATATTAAGAAATTCACATATTGTTTTTGCCCAAACAAAAAGGAAATATTTTTAAGAAGAATTGAGAAAAAAACTTAACATCTTAAAAAGATTTGCAAATACAAATAGAAATGGAACAAAATTACAGAAAAATCTTTGTTAAAAGAAGGTTATCAATCCCACTTTGATCACTTAAAGATTTCGTAATAGTATTTTTTTTTCTCTTCTAGACAAATAAAATGAAAAGTAAGACAAGAGTAAAAAAAAAAATTCAATATATATTTTCTAACAACCAGCAGAAGATTTATTTAATGAAGCGTATGTAAAAGAGGATTGTATTTTTTTGTGTTTGTTAAGGTTGATAGATAATTACTGTTAGTAAAAAATTCAATAGGGGAAAAAATTGATAGATAATAAACTTACCGTTAGAGAGAAGTATTAAGAGAAAAGACTTCCTGAGAAAATAGTTATAATCTAGTAGGATGTTTTACTTTAAACTAAATAAGGGCTGAAAAGAAAGAAAGGAAACAAATTTAGAAAATAATATAGTTGGTATAATCAATGAAAGTAGTGTGTTTAGGTAAATATATTTTAAAGATTAAAAAAGGATTATTTGAGTTACAGGATCTCTTTAAGGTTGATTATTCTCTGCCTTTCTTAAACAATAATTTCCTCCTCTTCTGATTTTTAATGTAAACATTTATAAAGACTTAACTTTCTCCACAAAAATCTTTAAATTCAGAATAATTTCTTCATCCAAATCCCTGCCAACAGATTGTAGCGCAATTACATCATTTACATTACTTTTTTTTCTACTCCCAAACTCTTTTCTACCATAAATTCTGAGTTGGCTGTCACTTACCCAAAACAAATTAGTCCTTAGGATGTTTACAAAACATTTTTAATGGACTATTTGTGGACGCTAAACGTAGCAATTAGAAAAAAAAGTAACAAACAAAAATTTTGTTGTTGTCTGTCTGTCCTATTTTTTGGACTCTAGCTCTAAAAGTTTCAAGCAACATTTTGTTGGCAGCATTTAACTAAAGGGGAACGTGTCAGTAACTGCAAAAAAGGGGAACATATGAGTTTGTATATATACACTCGCAGAAAAAAAATTACAAAACATAGGATTCTTTATGGCTTAAGGCTTAAAGTTTATATCTATTTAGAATTAAGCAACAAATAGTATTAAGACACTTCAACTCATATCAACTTATTTTGTATTACAAATAAATTGTTTCTTAAAAACAAAAATATATTCGTCCTTTAGTTAAATTTCACTGTCGTCAATTGTTTTAGTGTAAATCGGAAATTACACACTCACTGCTATACATTTTAAAACAACAAACACATTTAAACATGCATATGCCATATAAATATACTGTTTACATAAAAGTAAAGCTAATGATACCGCAGGCTCATTGGTGGTTTATGTGCTAACAAATACAACAAACATATCTTTCAAAATACACACACACCGCAAGTATATAGTTTTTTTTTAATATAGTATGTAACCAAAGTAAAACTTATATATTTTCAAATAACAGGGAATAACAAAATAACGGGGACCAAATATAAAATCATATTAACCTTTTTTGTTAAAATACTTTAATATCCTTATTTTTAACAAATTTCAATAATGATAAAATGAAAACTTAAATCTCTATCGATAAAAGATAAAAATGATGCGAATACGTAATATTTAATTACAAATATCAGCTGTATGACGTATACGTCACACATGTTTCCCGAAATTAGCGGAAATAGATATCAATCATACGCCGTAGCACTAATTCAGTTCTAGTTCTGTTTTAGTTCTGTTCTAGTTCTGTTCTAGTTCTGTTCTAGTTCTGTTCTAGTTCTGTTCTAGTTCTGTTCTAGTTCTGTTCTAGTTCTG
>NC_060950.1:66974775-66976486 GCF_022045245.1 Lucilia cuprina | reverse complement strand
GATAGATAGATAGATAGATAGATAGATAGATAGATAGATAGATAGATAGATAGATAGATAGATAGATAGATATATAGATAGATATATAGATAGGTAGATAGATAGATAAATATATAGCTTTTGAATCATGTACATATAGAACCCACAAACTACTCTCTGGCAGACTACACCAAAACCTATGTCCTTTTATAAGTACTTCAAAGTTTTAAAAAGAAGATTTTTCAAAAAATATTTTAAAATACTTTTACTCTTCATACAATGTCTAATCTAATACCAAGAGAACAGGAGGTGCTGGCAAATATTTTATTTTTATTTTATGCCTCTAGGATTTAAATCTGTCGAAAATGTCCTTTAAAATGTATATCCTTAAAAACCGATTACAAAGGCCTTTCAAAAAAATTTTTTTTAAAAACATTTTTTACATCTTTTGATCCTGACAGAGTAAAATAAAAATAAACCAATATTTTAAAACGCTTCTTGTTAGCTTGATATCAAATTTGTAATTTTTTAATAAGTTAAATTATTTTTAAATATTTTTTAAAAAATGTCCTTTTAAGTCCTTTTCAAAGGACACTGGATAACAAAATGAAAAACTAAAAACATAGTTCTTCTTAATTAAATTTCTAGGCCTAAAACTTTATCATCCGGTTCGTGGCTAATTTTGAGTGTCCGACGGTTTTTACAAGTTTTCACAATCCTTGTGAACTACAGGTTTTGCTTGTTTCAGTCCGTGATTTGGTGTGTGCTTAAGTATTTGGTACAATTGAAATCTTTCTTTTTCCTTTTTTTTCCTTATAACAAATTGCAAAAGGGTTCTCTTAAAGCCTTAGTATCATTATTATGGCTTTTACTTAGTTGTGTTTTTTTTTTTGCACTTTTATTCTACTTCATTTCGGAGTTTTCCCAAAAAAAAAAAGAAAAATTAAAATATGGTCATACCTTAGAAACGTTTAAAAATAGCTTGTAGTTAAATTGTTAGTTTTGTTGCAAATAATGCAATAAATATAACAAAATGTTAGTAATTATTTTAAGATTTTTGTGTGCTGTTTGTTGTTTTTTTTTTCTATGCTTCTCTGGCAGCCAAAAGGCATTTTTAATGAATTAAAAAATACCAAGAGAAGTACTTCATTCTTCTGTTTTTTGTTATTTGTTTAAAGTCATTAGTGCATAAACTGATTTAAATGCTGTAATTATGCATTATTTTCAGTCTTACAGCAGCATAATTTTCTACGAGAATTACAATTTTATAATAAAAAGTCTTAATTATCTAACATGAATAAATAGTTTTGTGGTTTTAGATTTTAATATTTAAATCAATTTGTTTAAACTTATTATTTGTTTCTTTCAAAAAATAATATAAGTTTTTAAAATTCATAATTTTAAATCTCATAACCAGAAAAAAGTGGTAACATGGTTTTCTAACATAAAGACAGTGGGTCAAAAAAAAAAAAAGAATTCAATATAAACTTTTTTGATAATAAAAAAAATTTTGCTACAACAAAACTACTGATAAAAAAGCGTATGAAAAGTGTGTGTCTTTGATGGGTAATTGGTTAGTGTTCTAGCCTGTTAGACTTAAGGTTGGGGGTTCGATTCCTACTAGATATAAAGTATAAAGTATAAAGTATAAAGTATAAAGTATAAAGTATAAAGTATAAAGTATAAAGTATAAAGTATAAAGTATAAAGTATAAAGTATAAAGTATAAAGTA
>NC_060950.1:66972569-66974675 GCF_022045245.1 Lucilia cuprina | reverse complement strand
GTTCTAGTTCAGTTCTAGTTCAGTTCTAGTTCAGTTCTAGTTCAGTTCTAGTTCAGTTCTAGTTCAGTTCTAGTTCAGTTCAAGTTCAGTTCTATTTCAGTTCTAGTTAATAAAATATATTCAATTTCAGAAGTGTCTTTTCAAAAAGTCTTTCTTGCAATTATACAAACATTTTGCAACGCCATAAATAACAAGAGCGCTAAATTTAACACTTAAAATTTGTTCAACTTAAAATAGAAATATCACTATATTAATTTCCTTTAAACAAAAATATAAATATTTTTAATTCAAAAACTTCTAAACATGCTTTTCTCTCCAATTTTCATTACAGAAGAACAAAAAAAAAATAGCAACACACACATATAAAAACTTTTCTGCCACATGATGCACAAAAAAAAACTGATGACATTTGTCACCAAAAACGAGAAGGAGAAAAAAGTCAAACCAAAAAAACAACAACCAGAAACCGAGACTACGAATAGACTTGTTAACAACAACCACTAGTCGAAAAAAACCCATATAAAAAAGTTAAATAAAAAGCTAACAAACAAATTGCAACATTTTGTGGCCACAAATGGTGAAGAATAAAACTATTAAATAAAATTAAACCTTTGAATTGAAAATAAAAGTCCTAAACACAAATTAAACATAATAAGGCTTATGTAGAAAGACACCCTAAAAATATACTACACTTGAAGCTACAAAAGAGACAAGTAAGTACATTTTCTCTAAATATTTAATTATTAGCAAAAAAAGGGAAAAAAATCTAAAAAGATAAAAATTATTATCACGTTTTATTATGGTTTGAGGTTGAAGAAAACAAAAAAGATCAAAAGTACAACTAAAAAACCATAACGTAACATATTTCCCTTCAACGAAACCACGAAAATTAATTAAATTCATAAAATGTTACTGATAATCAGCAGAAACCTCCTCCACTCTAAAGTATAGTGACTACAAGCAGCAGCACTTCTAGTGAAGCAAGAATGTTACAGCATTGGTTTTCAATATATTTTTTTTAGTTTTTTTAAGGTTTTGCTTTAATAGAAAATTTGCTCCATTGTTTGCCAGTATTATAATGAAAACTAAACGTTTTTATTAATATTTCCCACAAGTTGTTTAATTTTTTTTCTGCTGCTGCTGTTGTTGTTTTCTCCCCCGGTTTTTATGCTAAATTTATTATTATGATGTCAGTTAATAGCATAAAAACTAAACAATAACAACAATAAAAACAAAAACAATAGCATTACTATAAACGTTAGTAACAACAAGAGTGAAAAATGTTGAGTGAGTTAAAAAGGCAACAACAAATAACGGAAAAATTGAAGGCAAGAACGGAACTAACAACTTGTTTTAGGAAAACAAAATCAACACATGAAGTGAAGTAGACAAACATACAAACATATTCATTCAAACATTAACATATACTATTATAATTTAACACTCTCTTTACTTTTAGATACAGAAACTGACAAACATTTTACACATATTTAGTAACTATAAAATAACACATGATAGTCACTTACACACATGCTTAAATTTACATATCAAAGCGCACACATATATACGCTTACACACAATCTCAAGTACAGTGATAGATAAAAGTTAATCATACTTTACTAATTTTTAAATCGAAATATTATCAAAAAAATCAAATGGAACTAGAAAAAATTTAGAAAAGAACTAGAACAGAACCAGAACAGAAATAGAACAGAACAGAAATAGAACAGAACTAGAACTAGAATAGAACTAGAATAGAACTAGAATAGAACTAGAATAGAACTAGAACAGAACTAGAATAGAACTAGAACAGAACTAGATAAGAACTAGAACATAACTAGACCAGAACTAAAACAGAACTAGAACAGAACTAGAACAGAACAGAACTAGAATAGAACTAGAACAGAACTAAAACAAAACTAGAACAGAACTAGAACAGAACTAGAACAGAACTGGAACAGAACAGAACTAGAGCAGAACTAGAACAGAATTAGAACTTAACTAGAACAGAACTAGAACAGAACTAGAACAGAACTAGAACAGAACTAGAATAGAACTAGAACAGAACTAGAACAGAACTAGAACAGAACTAGAACAGAACTAGAA
>NC_060950.1:66955634-66972469 GCF_022045245.1 Lucilia cuprina | reverse complement strand
TTCAGTTCTAGTTCAGTTCTAGTTCAGTTCTAGTTCAGTTCTAGTTCAGTTCTAGTTCAGTTCTAGTTCAGTTCTAGTTCAGTTATAGTTTAGTTCTAGTTCAGTTCTTGTTCAGTTCTGATTCAGTTCTAGTTCAGTTCTATTTCATTTCTAGTACATTTCTAGTTCAGTTTTAATTCAGTTATAATTTAGTTATAATTTAGTTATATTTCAGTTTTAGTTCTACTTTATTTCCAGTTCTGTTTAAGTTAAGTTCTAGTTCATTTGTTGTTCAGTTATTGTTCAGTTCTAGTTCTTTTCTAGTTCGGTTTAACACTTTAAATTATATAATTTTCACTGTAATTCTTTGTATGATTATAAATTTTTTTTTCTAGTATAAGTTTTAATTAAAATCCAGTCTTTATTTTCTCCTTTAATAAGAAAGAACAATTTTTAATTAATTATTATAATTCTGTTGATAAAACCAGTTTTCCGATCTGGCCGACGGCTTCACATTGAAATTGTAATATGGTCAAACAAAACTTAAATTTTCTTATAATTAATAAATTTGTTAAGATATTTTTCTTCAAATTTATTTCAATAAAATTTCAGTAGGAGTTTCTACCAATTAATAAAAATGCTTTAGATTTTATATTAACAAAACAATTGAGACATTTAAGTACTTATTATTAATTGATTTATAGAAGGAGCTTTTCATTAAGTGGGTAATTATGTGTAAAAATTAAAATTCTAAAAGATTTTTAGAAAAAAATTAATTTTATCAAGATTTTTTTATCTTTTATTGTGGGAAAAAATTTGAGATAAAGATTTACTTTTTGAAGAATCCGTTATTAGTTTTTAATGTTAGAAATGAGTGCTACTAAAAGTGTGCCATAATTTTTATTATTTTATATTTTTATAAATATTTAAAATTTTTATAATTGCGTCTAAAAATACTTTGTAACAGGGTTTTCTACATAAAGTAATGTAATGATTACATTAAATTAATTTTCTTTTAAATCACAATTATATGTTTATTGACAAATTAAGACTAAGAGCCTAAGACTACTAACTATGTTTTCCATAATAAATAAACACTTGCAGTAATAAATTGCTTAAGCTTAAGGCCTAAAACTATGCAGCATTTTCTCTTGCTACGTTTGATACGGCAACTAGTTTTGGCGCCTTAGAGTAGTCTTAACTAGTTCATAGCAACTTTTTTAAGCCAGAAACTATGTGTTTATATTTTATAAGGTTTTAATATAATTCTATTTTTGGAAATTGTTACACCTTTCTTAATATAAAATTATTCACCTAAAAGTATGCAATAATTAAAAAAAACCATAGAGAACTTTAATTTATTAATATTTTTATAAAAAAACACATTTTCTTTATAACCTAAAACTATGCTACATTTTTTTTACTTACATTTTATTTATTTGGTTCACTCATTTCTTTATTTTGATTGGCACAATTTTCCACAAAATTTTCACTTAATAATTTATGTTCAGTTTTTACGCACATTTTGTTTTTATTTTCACTCTCACTCCAAACACTTTTCGTCAAAGAAAATAAACTTAGTTCGTCCTCGTTACTACTTTTCCCAGCGACATTTCACCAATAAACTTCCGAATATTTCTCTATTTGTTCATCACTCGTTGCTGTACGAGTTGTAACTGATGATGATGATGGTCAAAGTCAATGTTAGTTTTGTGTGTTGTCGTTGTTGCTGTTGCTGCTATTGCACGTGAAATTTATTTTGTTTGTCTCTGTTGCCGTTTATGATTTTCATATTGTATTA
Source organism: Lucilia cuprina (assembly GCF_022045245.1). Taxonomy (NCBI): domain Eukaryota; kingdom Metazoa; phylum Arthropoda; class Insecta; order Diptera; family Calliphoridae; genus Lucilia; species Lucilia cuprina. The sequence continues at coordinate 66,970,689 of NC_060950.1, read as the reverse complement.
ATGTTTACCTTCCTGTATGAACATGAATTGTTGAGCATAGCACAGCAAAAGGTGAATATTTTTGTTTGTGGTTTTGTATTTGCTGGTAAAAAGGAATTAGTGGTGAGTATTTTAAGACAGTAAGTTAACAAAAGGGAACTGTGTTAGTTTGTGGTGAAAGAGAAAGGATTCTGTTGTGTTTTTCAAAAAAGGACTCTTCTGAAAATGTTAATATTTGCCTGTAAATTGAAATGTTATGTTGTTAACATAGCCCAGTAAAACTGCTAACATTGTATTGATAAATATGCAACAGTTTTATAACAATTTGTCGTAATTGATGTAAAAAATGTCTCTTAAATTTCTTCAGTAACTTATGAATTAACATTTTGGTCTTTTCTTTTATTCTTAATATTATGTTAAGTTGCCATTTGTAGCATTTCAGAATATTTCAAATAGAGTATAACAGTTTTAAAATAAGAGTTTATTTCTTATTTTGGCGGAAAGTATAAAGTAAATGTTGCTGTAGCTATTAGCACCTGAAGTAAATCTAAAGCATACATTCAGGTATGAAATCGTGTATTTTCTTCAAAATTTTCATAATTGACAAGCAGTTAGTATTTGTTCCTTTAGTTTTTAAAGATTTAGAACTATAGTTTGTTAGCGCCTAAAAGTATGCTTTATATCTACATATAATAATATATATTTGTACAGTTGTACAATGTATACTTTACAGTTTTTGATAATTTTATCTTAAATCATTTGAAACTTTTAGTATCTTATTTTAAAACACTTGAGGCGAAGACTGAATCAAAACAATTTCCTATAATCTGTTCTGTTCGACTGTGAAGGTTATACTAGAGAGATCTATCGATTGGACGTCTTAAGATCTAAAATATGTTGGTGTTGCAACATGTAACCAATATCATGTTTGCCTGCACACTCTGCAGAGAGACCTATCACCATCTCGGTTCATCATCGGTTGGACGGTATAAATCACACAGGGCAACATATTCAAACCACTTCGTAGTTATTGCAACATGTAGCCGATGAAATATCATGTCTTATTGCACATTCTGAGCTTGCTTCGTCTATTGCTCGCTTCAAGCGAATTAGTTTGAGTTCGTTATAAGTTCCCTACGATAGTCTGGTTAGATAACATTTGCTTCATAGGTCCATCCACTAGGTACCAGTAAATACAGGGCAGTACTTTAGCGCTTTAGATCTTATGCTTTGATATCGATTGGCCAAACTTTACTTAATAATTTTTAAGCTCCAAGTTATCGTCCATTAATTTTTTATCGCAAGTTATGATTTGAAGCAATTTCCCTACTTTTTGATAAATTCTACTACTAGCAAACGTTTTAAAACTGCTGCTGGAAAAGTTTTAAATGATTGTACAAAACCCTGGCTAAGTTTTACAATAATATCTAGTTAACAGACCCATGAACTTAAAATTAATTTAAAAGTGTTCTACAGCTCTTTAAAAACTTTAAATAAAAAGACAGAAAGACAATATAACAGTTTGTAAATTGAAAACAAGTCCTTTTAACATTACTAATATCCTATTAATGTTTCTATGTAAATTAACAGCTGTTTAACAGATATCTGTTAGGCTAAGAGTACAAATATTTATTAACAGTTGGCTCTTACAGTTTTTTGTAATAATGATGAGGTTACTCTCCTTATGTTTGACTTTAAGGACTTTGTTTGCTCTTTTAATGTTTTAAGACAAGTTCAACTGTAAATTTTATTTTACCAACTTCGTCTTGTTAAAAATATAACTTCGTTTTAACAGAATCATTTAAAATTTTATTGAAAATTTCACCGATACAATATTCTAAAGTTTTTTTATATATTAACATGAAAACCTATTGTCATCTTAATTTTGCTTAGATATCGGATATTTGCCTCCGATATATCATTCTGTAGCATATAGGATCCAAGTAAACCGTTAGAAAATACTAAAGATTCAGAAGTTTTGAATTGACTAAGAAATAGTACATTATTGTTGATTTTGGAAGGCAAAGATCACCCAGGTCATACAAACTAGTTGAAGATCAAGATATGAAGGTTTTACTTCTTGTAGATTGTTGTTGAAGTCAACAAAGACTTTAAATTTCAAAACATGGATTGATTACAATAACTGGCCTCTACGATACACCTGGGACTCTATCGGATCTGTTGTGCGCTGCTTAATCAGTTCCTTATGTGGGAATTATTCAAACAAGCTTGAAGATCAAGATATGAATGTTTTACTCATTGGAGATTTATCGGCATGTTTTAGAAGCAAAGTATGTCGGACACATATTCTTGATCAAACTAGCTTGAAGATTTTAGATTTATATCGAAAACTTAACCAAAACTTCCAATATCAATACATTTGCAAACATCAGGATACAAAACGAATCGATTACGATAAAAACCGGAGGCATAAGTGATAGTATATGAAGCCTGACCAATCAGCCAATTGATCACCAAAGCCAAACATCAATGGTACTAAGGTAATGAACGATATTTTTCAGAAGAAGATTGGTGCAATCTGGCCAGACCATCACATCGGTAACATGTTTCAATACCTTTCCAAAACTTATTATATTTTGGGATGTTTTGCCTTCCCTCCCATATAGTCCAGACCTTTACACGCTCAATTATAGGTGAATCTAGATGCTCTCCCTGTATGACATTACTTTCTTTTAAAAATTAAGTTAACAGGATAACACTTTGGACAGTTAACCGTAACTTTATAATGTTTTCAAAACATTACCATTAAACCGGTTTTCTCTATGGTAAACAACTTGAAATACCTTTACATTAACATCGTACGAATTGTTAACTTAATTCTCTTTAACCATTTCTCTCCCTCTCTTTTGCTTTTTCTCTGAAGAGAGTGTCCCTTTAACAGGCATAAAGTTTGTCCAAAGATTTTCATTTTGCATTTGCGCTCTAGAATTTAGTACTTTTAACAACTACTCACTCTTTCGCTTCTCTCTCTCTCTCTTACCAAATTCACCACTAATAACTTCAAGCTGATTTTATACTCATACTCTTCGTTTACATAGTAGAGTTCGGGTCGTTGCTTACTTTAGCTTCTAGCTAACTGCTGAGAATAAGAAACCTACCCGAATGATAAATTCTTACAATGTATAGCCTTCGCCACATAGCTGACATTTGGGACAAGTTAGTACAATTTCGGGATTTGCCAGGTTGTAAAGGATATTTTTTATAAGCAGAACGTAACAAAACGAAAACAAAAAGAAAAAAAAGTAAAAATTAAAAAAAGAAATAATAATAAAAGAAAGTGAAATATAGAGAAAAATTTAATAAATATAAAATAAAAAAAAGGAAATTGAAAAGCGCGCAAAATTAATTAAAAAAAATTATTTTAATGTAATGTAAAAAAGTTCACTATTCTCGTCCTAGCGTTCTAACTAAATAAAGCGAAACCTATAACCTCTTCGTGTAAGGAAAAAAAAAACACGTTTAAATTCCGTTTAAAACGTTAACGATTTGCAAAAAGAAGAATTTTTTTATATGAGCGCGTATGTGTGTGCTGGTAAATTAAACCGGGTCGTGTTATAATTTTTTCGCTGGCTCCTTTTCCTTTCTAGCTCTTTTTTTTTTTTTTGCTACACTCGTTAAACATTCCGTAACGTACGTGTTAATAATCTGGCATTTTAAGCATTTTTTTTGTATTTTTCCCTTCACATATTCAATTATGTTTTTCTGTCCATCATCATGGCCATCATAAAAATTTTATTAAAATAAAATCTGTTTATTTAATAAATAATAAATTTAAAAAAAATTAATAAATTCCTCTACATATATAAATAAATCAATTTAAATAATAAATTAAATAAAAAAGTAAATTATATAATAGTGTTTAAATAATATTGTGTATATAGTCCCCTGTGAATGTATATATATATAATCGAAAAGCTATAAAAATATTTCAATTATTCTAGATATAAAAGCAAAAAAATGTTTTTTTTTTGCAAATACATAAATCAATAAAGAAAATCATAAAAAAATAAATTAATAAAAAAATTACCAACATCTCAATGCCCACAACAACAACTACTGCAACGCCGATTGCTTCCTAAAAGGAGACAAAAAAATCTTTTAATATGATAAAAAAGGATTAAAATTTTATTGCTAAAAATAAAAATAAAATGGTAATTTATTGTTATAAGGATTTATAGAAAATAAATAAATTATTTATTTTTTTTGAAAACCAACCAACTTTGTGTGTGAGAAATTTTGGAAAATATTTTGTTACTTAAAAACCGAAATTGTTTAAAAAAAAGTATTTCATTTCAAGCTTGAAAATTAAGTTCCAAATATGATATTATTGATATGTTAGTTAAATTTTTTTGAAAACTACTTTTAGAGTGAAAATTTAGAATTCTGTAACATAGTTTTAGGTTTTTTTCCCCACCAAAAACTTGGTAATGAATTGTACTTACATTTAGAATTCTGTTGCATACTTTTAGGCATTTTTACACAGCGTACTTACTACTTCTTACTACATACTTTTTAATGGCTTCTACTTATCTCCTGCATTAGTTTGAAGTACTGTAGTAACGACTTTTTTGTAATCTGTTAGTAGAAAAAAGGATTTGACTTAATTGTTATAGAATTAAGAGCTTCTAAGCTTGAAAATTAAGTTTCAAATATGATATTATTGATATGTTAGTTTAATTTGTTAAAACTGCTTTTAGAAGTATTTTAAATTCTAGAATTCTGTTGCATACTTTTAAGTTTTTACTTAACTTCTGCATTAGCTTAAAGTACTGTAGTAATGACTTTAATTTAATCTATTAGTAGCAATAAGAATCTGACTTAATTGTTATAGATTTAAGAGTTATTCAAACTTCTAGAATTCAATTGCATACTTTTAGGTTTTTACCCAGCAAAAACTCGTACTTATATTTGTAAATCTGTTGCATACTTTTAGGTATTTTACACAGCTTGCTTACTTTTTAGTAACTTCTACTTATCGTCTGCATTACTTTAAAGTACTTTAGTAATGACTTTCTTTTAATCTGCTAGCATTATCAGAAATCTAAGCTAAAATAGCTAAGCAGTGGTGCAGTGAGTGGAACATTTGACGAACAAAATAAAGTCCCTGCGTTTTAAATTTGTTATTATTTTGAATTTGACTAACAAAATAAAGTCCCAGCTTTTTAAATTTGTTATTATTTTGAATTTAACTTTTTATTTTTTTAATTTTAATTTCAAAAATTTTATTTATTTTTTTTCAAAAATTATTTTTGAATTTTATTCATTAATTTTTTTATCCCCAACTTTAATTTTTCATCGAATTCTGATAAGAATTATTGGCAGAAAATTGATTTAACCAAACAGACGGACGGACAAAAATATGGACGGATGGATGGACGGACATAGCTTATTCGATTTTGATATCTATAAGGAAGCGTAGAGTCGAAACATATTGTAAAAATTATCGATTTAATGACAAATTTCTTATGGGAATCAGGAGTAAAAAAAATATTTGATTTAAGTGTTCAATTTTAGACATACGGATGGACGGACAAAGTTTACTCTACATTGATATCTATAAGGAACAATAGAGTCGGAAATTATATTATAGAAATAATCAATAGAATACTAAACTTCTTTTAAGGATCAAAAATACACAAAAAATTTGACTATTGATTATTGCAAATTGTGAGATATTTTTAAAAAGCTTAAATTTAATAATAAAAATGTATTTAACAATCTAAAGATATGATATTGCTTAATATCTTTCATGGACTACTTTAAGGAGTAAAGGAATTTGTAGAAATCTGTAGTCTACTTTTTAGTGCTAAAGTTATTTTAAAGTATTTTACTAAAAGTCTTTAAAAAATTTAATACTTTTTTTAAAGTCATGCAAATTTGTCGTTGTATACTTGTAGGAGTAAATATAATATTAAAAATTATAGTCTACTTTTAGGTATTACAAGTTATTTTTAAGAAACTATGCAGCCATTTGTTAGTCCTGGACTAAAAATTTATATTTTACTTTAAGGAAGTTGCTGTTTAAAATTTATAGACATTATTAAGGTATACAACGCATGTTGCCAAATGTATTGTATACTTTTAGGTAATAAAATTATTTTGAACAAGAACTAAATATTTTTAGATTTTACCTATTGTTTTTGAAAATTATTCGTGTTTTTTTAAAGTTTGACGCAAATTATTTTATGAATGACATTAAGAACTCAACAAATTTTTATATAAACTGTTGTATGTATGTATGATGGGTTTAGTAAAATTTAAGACAAAAATCACTACTTTTCCATAAGGCTTTAGAAATTTTACTTTTTTCATAATTTCTTAATCATTCTTATATTAACTGTCTTAAGCAGAAAACGGATTTTGGGTTTAAACTAGTTTTTCTACAAACTATTGTATACTTTAAGGAGTTAAAGTTATGTTGGTGAAAAATTTTTTTTTAGTTAAACTAGATAAAAACTTAGTCTACTTTAACATACTTAGTATTTGGCATTACTAAAATGTTAAAAAATTTAGCTTTAAGTTTATTTAACTGTCTAAACATTTTTCTCAAAGTTATAGTATACTTTAAGGTGGTATTTTGCTTCTGTTTTTAGAAAACACCTGGTATTTCATAAATGAGAGAGGAAACATAATAATTTACTTCAACATGTTTTAAGCATTAAAGTTGCTGTTTTAAATTTCGAAAAATTATACCTTAACTTTACTTAACAATTTTTTTAACTCTTAAGTAAATTTGATATTATATACTTTAAATAGTAAACAAATTTTGCAAAACATCGTTATCTTCTTTAGGGAGTTACAGATAACAACAGCATTTAAAGAGGATTTGAAAGAAAAAAAAGAAGTCTATAACATTTCTTTAGATAAGATTTTGCATTTGTAAATTCTTAGCTAAACATTTTTTAAAAATAATTTAAGGCGTTAAAAACTTTTTTCTTTTTTTTATTGCCTACTTTAAGGTAGTTTATATTAAAGGGAATTATAGTTGTTTTATAACAAAAATGTGATTTTTTTAAACAAAAATTTCTATTATTACTTAAACACAAGAATTCAAATATCTTTCGATTTTTTAAAACTATTGCCTATTTTAGGGCAAAATCAATCTGCATTATAAATCCTTGATTTTTCATAGTTTATATTATAAATAGTAAATTATTTATTGAAATAAATTCAAAAAGTTATTTTCTAATATTTTTATTTAAAAAAATTTCTTTAAAAACAATAAGAAAATGTGTTGCCTATATTTAGGATATTTATCTTAAATAATGTTTTTATGTTATGTCTTAACTGTTATTATGAAAAAAGTGTCCTCAACGAAGACTCTATTTCTATGAAAAAAGTGTCTTTATTGAAGACTTCTTTACATTGAAAAAATTGTCTTTAACGAAGACTCTTTTTCTATGAAAAAAGTGTCTTTAATGAAGACTCTTTTTCTATAAAAAAGTGTCATCAAGGAAGACTCTTTTTTTATGAAAAAAGTGTCTTCAATGAAGACTCTTTCTATGAAAAAAGTGTCTTCAATGAAGACTCTTTTTTATGAAAAAAGTGTCTTTAATGAACTCTTTTTTTATGGAAAAAAGTGTCATCAATGAAGACTCTTTTTTTATGAAAAAAGTGTCTTCAAAGAAGACTCTTTTTTTATGAAAAAAGTGTCTTCAAAGAAGACTCTTTTTTTATGAAAAAAGTGTCTTCAAAGAAGACTCTTTTTTTATGAAAAAAGTGTCTTCAAAGAAGACTCTTTTGAAGTGTCTTCAATGAAGACTCTTTTGAAGTGTCTTCAATGAAGACTCTTTTTCTATGAAAAAAGTGTCTTCAATGAAGACTCTTTTTCGATGAAAAAAGTATCTTCAATGAAGACTCTTTTTCTATGAAAAAAGTATCTTCAATGAAGACTCTGTTTCTATGAAAAAAGTGTCTTCTATAGAGTCTCTTATTCTATGAAAAAAGTGTCTTCAATGAGTACTCTTTTTCTATCAAAAAAGTGTCTTCAATGAAATGAAGACTCTTTTTCTATGAAAAAAGCTTCATCAATGAATACTTTCTTTCTATAAAATCTGTCCAAAATATAATCTTAAATTATAAAGAATTGAAATTGAAACATGCAGCTTTATACTACTTGAAATTAATATTATTAAACTTTAGTTTTACCATAGTTAGGACGCCTTTAGTTATGCTATATTCTAATTAAATTAAATTTTAACTGTAAAGTTATTTAAAAGCAATTCAAAGTAAAATCATTTACTATTCTATTTTAATTTATTAAACAAATAATTTTGATAATTAATATTTGTTATTAATAAACATAATAAAAATTGCATAAATACTTGTAAACCTTTGCTATCTAACAAGCGCCTTTAAGTAGGCTTTACTTTATTTAAATTTATGTTGAATTTGTTGTTAAACTAGTAATTACAAGTAGACAAATATATAAAATTATTTTTGAAAGAGAAAACAGTTTACCAAAGTTGTATGTGTAAGTATGTTTAAAAGGATTTTATTAACTATTTAAAGAAATTTTACAAAAATATCATAAACAATTAGTTAAATTAAAGATTTTATAATGAGATTAGAAGAAGTTAATATGTTGGAGATTTTAATAAATTAGAATTTAATTGTAGTTATTTTGTATATTAAATTGATATGATTTTTTGTTGGAAAATTAACTAAAAGCTTCTTAGTAAAGTAGTGTACTTGATTAATTAGCACATTTTTAAATTAAGAGAGTTTTGCTTTAAAGGTAATCATAGGTTTTATTAAAGATCTTATTTTGTATGTAATTTTTAGTAATTTAATAATGTTTCTTTTAAAATAAGAAATTTTAAAGTGATATTTTAAACAGATTTTTCATTTCTAGTTTTTAAATGAATTCTATGATGCATCTAATGTAATGTATTTCTTTATTAGTTTTTTTTTTTTAAAGTTTAGAAATTTGATTTGTTGTAAACGATTTTACCCATTTCTTTCAATTCTTATAGTTAAAACCCAAAATTAAAGCCTACTTTTAGGTAATACTGTTAATTTCCTTTTATTCTTTTTCTCTTCCTAAGCAGATTATGTTTAACATATCTATATGTACATTATTATCTACTTTATTAATATTCCATGATATCTTTCTTTTTCTACTATTAACTAAAGCCTACTTTTGGGCTTTTTTCTATTTGTTCTTACATTGCCTATTTTTAGGTGTTTAAAAAACCATTTACTTTTTTGTTATGCTAAAAGAATACATTCTGCTCAAGGCTTATAGCTAAAGACTAAACATGTATTTAAGTAAATATCATATTTATGTTAAAAAAACAGAAAAAAATAATTTAGTTTTTACAACTCAGTCTGTTCGAGAATGTTAAGCAAAAGGTCAGTTTGCTTTAAAGATTAAATTACAAATATGCTATTTTTCTTTTGCATATTTTTAACATTTGTTTTAAATATTAATGCTTAGTTAAGTTTAGGTTTCTGTAAAAATCGTTTTTTTTTAAGAAAGTGCTGGCAGACATCCTGCAGTCTTTGGTCAAATGTTTAATATATTAAGTAGTTTGTGTTTAAGTTTTTTTTAAAACAAATTCCCTTTTTAGTTTATCTATTTTTTTTTAATTTTTTAAGTACAGTTTCATTTTAATTTTTTTAACGTCTTTACTCTTTTACTTATTTATTCTGCTCGTAAAATATTACCACAATTTATAAGTTGTATGGAAAAATCTAGAGATGACTTACTTAAACAACAAGAAAAGCAGTGACGTAGAAAAAGTATAAAAACTTGCTTTATAATCCTTTCAATGATCATTTGAAAAAAGGATTTCCAAAATAAATCTCTTGTTTTTCTAAGAAAATAGTATTTTCAATAAGAACACTTATTTTCAAGGAACAACATTTTTCATACGAAAGATCTCTTTATAAAAAAAAATCCTTTTTCTATGCAAAAGAATTCACTTTTCTTTATAAAAATTCTTTTCAATAAAGGTACAATGTCTTTGAAAGAATTCTCTTTAAAGAATAGAAAATGTTTATTCTTTAAAGAGAATGGCAAAAGTCATATCAAGGAAGACACAATTTTTAATGCTAAAATTTTGTTGAAGAAAGAATAACTTTGTATGGAAAATGACTCTTCAATGAACAAAGTTTTTTATGAAAAATCTCTTGCAAGAAAGGCACTTTTTCTGTACGATTAGTCTCTTTAAGGAAGACACTTTCAATAGAAAATCCTTATACAAAAAGGCCACCTTTGGTATGGAAAATGCCTCTTCAAAGAAGATATTTTTCTATGGAAAATGCCACTTCAAAGATGATACTTTTTTATTGAAAAAATCTCTTCAAAGACAACACTTTTTCTATAGAAAATGTCTCCTCAAAGAAGACACTTTTTCTACGGAAATTGTTTCTTCGAGGAAAACACTTTTCTATGGCAAAATACTCTTTAAGCAAGATATTTTTTCTATAAAAAAAAGTCTCTTCAAAGAAGACACTATTCTTTATAATAAGTTTCTTCAAAGAAGATAAATTTTTTATGAAAAAGTCTCAACAAGGACGACACTTTAAGGAAGTCAATTTTTTATTAAAAAAAGTATCTTCATAAAAATATACTTTCTCCCTTTTTTATGGAAAAACTCTTCATCGAATGCACTTCTCGTTTCTTTAACGAATACAGTGTTTCTTTCCAAAAATCTCTTTAAAGAATACACTTTTTCTTTAAGATAATGAAACTTTTTGTATGGAAAAGGATTGTGTTTAAAGATGAAACTTTTTCTATTAAAAAGTCTATTTAAAGATGAAATTTTTTCTATTTAAAAAGTTTCTTTAAAGATAAAACTTTTTCGTTTAAAAAAGTCTCTTTAAAGATGAAACTTTTTCTGTTAAAAAAGACTCTTTAAAAATTAAACTTTAAGTTTCATTTTTAAAGAAAGTGTCTTTTTCTTTAGAGAAGACACTTTTTGTTTAAGATAACGAAACTTTTTGTATGGAAAAGAACTGTGTTTAAAGATGAAACTTTTTCTATTATAAAGTCTCTTTAAAGATGAAACTTTTTCTATTAAAAAGTCTTTTTAAAGATGAATCTTTCTCTGTTGAAAAAGTCTCTTTAAAGATAAAACTTTTTCTAATAAAAAAGTCTCTTTAAAGATGAAACTTTTTCTGTTAAAAAAGTTTCTTTAAAGATGAAATTTTTTCTATCAAAAAAGTCTCTTTAAAGATGAAATTTTCTCCTCTTCTCTCTTCTCGTCTCTTTAAAGATAAAACTTTTTTTGTTAAATAAGTCTTTTTAAAGATAAAATTTTTTCTATTAAAAAAGTCTCTTTAAAGATGAAACTTTTTCTATGGAAAAAGTCTCTTTAAAGTTGATACTTTTTCTAAGGAAAAAGTCTATTAAAAAATGAAAAATTTTCTATAGAAAATGTCGCTTGAAGAAAGACAGTTTTTCTGTGAAAAATGTTTTTTCAATAAAGTCAGTTTTGCTATGAAAACAGTCTATTCTAGAAGACACTTTTTCGATATGAAAAAAGTCTCTTAAATGAAACACTTTTCTATTGAAATTGTCTTTAAGGAAGAGACTATGGCAAAGTGTCTTCAAGAAAGACACTTTATCTATGGAAAAAGTCACTTCAAGGAAGATACTTTTTCTGTAGGATTATTTTTTCCAGGAAGACATCCTTTTGATAGAAAAATGCACTTGAAGGAAAAAACTATAAACTGACACCTTTAAATACGACCTTACGTTTTTAGATAAATATTACATTTTATGTTTTTTTTATCTTATCATAAATTTAAAATCATTTTAGAGGAAAGAAATGGAAAAGAATCCTTTGAAAAGCAAGAAAAAAGTAACCATAAATGAAACTAAAGTAATTGAAAAATATATTTATATGTTTTTCTTTTTATTTCTCTTTTTCTTATATTTTTTTCTCATTTCAAGTTTAAGTTCAATTTACGTCAATGCACCCAAAAGTATGCTGTAGCTAAAAAAATATACAAAAAATATTTCAAGCATAAATCTTTAGAATATACAATCATCAAAATAGGGTTTACAAAAAAAATGTAATCCCTACTTAAACATATATAAAGTACTTACATGTATTTATAATTTAAATTAAATATTTTATACACATATTTGGTTTATTATAAACTTTTTTTAAAAAACATTTTAATTATTTTCATTCCATATATCTTCATATTATTTTATTACTTTTTTTTTGCAATTACTAGTTTTTTTCCACTGTGTTGACTTTATATAAATGATTATTTTATAGTTTTTTTGACTTATATATGATTGAAATTTCTATGGTTTAATATTTATTTATATTCTATATGGGAAAAACTTTTTCCACTCATACTTTACAATGTCAGGTTTCATTGAGAATTTATATTTAATAATAATGAAAAAATATAAAACAAAGTTTTTTGAAAAAAAACCAACTACAATTCAGGTCAACAACACTATCTACTAAGTTTATTTAATTAAATTTTAATATATGTTATAGAGTTATTTAAAGCATTCATTAAGGGTTAGTATACTTAACTAATTGAAGGTTCTACTACAGCTGCCTTTACAAATATTTCAAATTTTAATTTATTTTAATTAATTTATTGATAGATTTCTATAATTAAGTAATAATATGTCATAATAATACTTATTTATTCATTTACTGTTATTTTTTTCATTTGAAGTATTTCAAAGTAATTTTGTCATTTTATAGACCTTTTGAAAAAAAGTTGTAGTTAATAAATTTATTAAAAATGTTCACACTTGCTGTATGGGAAAATTGAAAGCATTTTTAAGTGCCTAAAAGTAGGCTTAAGAATATGTATAAATAAAAATTTGTGTTTGAAAGTAAAGTAACACTTTAACATTAGAAAAAAGTTTAATTAATAATAACACTTCACTTAAGTTGTTCTTTAACCAGAAAGTCTTTTAAGACTCTTCACTAGAGATATTTTTTTAATATAATAAATTATGAAAAATCTCTTCTGTAGAGAATTTTTTTGCTAGAGAAAGAAAATTTTCAAAAACAAAAAAATTTCTTCAAGAAAACGACTTTTTCGATACAAAAAGTCTCTTCAAAGAATTTCTTCTATACAAAACGCTCTCTTCACTCTTTCTATACGAAAAGCTCTCTTCAAAGAAGACACTTTTTCGATAAAAAAAGTGATTTAATAAAAGGCAATTTTTCTATTGCAAAAGTATCTTTTTCTATACAAAAAGCTTTCTTCGAAAAGTTTAAGGAAGACGTCCTTTCTGTACTAAGAGGAATTCAGAAAAACACCTTTTGCATAAAAAGTCTATTCATCAAAAAAAACACCTTCTGTGTAAGAACAATGTATTCAAGGAACACTGTTTGCGATAAGGACATTTTTAATAAGAGACGTTTCTTCTATTAGAAAAGTATCTTTAAGAAAGACACTTTTTCGATAAGAAGGTCACTTCAAGGAAGACTCCTTTTTCTTTACAAAAAGTAATTCAGAAATACTAATTTTACATAAAAAGTCTATTCAAAGAAAACCCCTTCTGTGTAAGAACAATATCTACAAGGAAGACTGTTTATGGTAAATATTTTTTTCTATACAAAAATTCTCTTTAAGAAAATAGTTGTTTCATAGAAAAATATTCTTCAAGAAAAACAATTTTTCGATTCAAAAAGTTTAGTTAATGATGACACTTTTTCTAGAAAAAAAAAATTCCTCTACGTAAAGACACTTTTTGTAAAGAAAAATTCCTATTAGTAAAGACACTTTTTCTATAGAAAAAGTCCTATTAGTACAGAGATTTATTCTATAGAAAAAATCTTATTTATAAAAACACTTTATCCTTAGTCAAGACATTTTTTCTATAGAAAATGTCTCTTTAGCCAAGACACTTTTTTCTATAGAAAAAGTTTCTTTAGCAAAGACATTTTCCTCTTAGAGGGAGTCTCTTTAGCAAATAAAAAAAAAAAATTTCTATAGAAAAAGTTTCTTTATCGAAGCCACTTTATTGAAAATTCTGTTTAGCAAAGACTCTTTTTTCTATAGAAAAATGCTCTTTAGCAAAGGCAAAGGTTGTTAAGCAAAGGCACTTTTTCTATAGGAAAAGTCTCTTTAGCAATGACACTTTTTCTATAGGAAAAGTCTCTTTAGCAATGACACTTTTTCTATAGAAAATGACCCATTATCAATGACACGTTTTCTGTAGAAAACGGCTCTAAAGCAAAGTGTCATTTTTTATAGAAAAAGGCTCTTTAGCAAAGGCACTTTTTCTATAAAAACACACTTTTTCTCTTTAGCAAAGAAACTTTTTCTATAGAAAAACACTTTTTCTCTTTGGCAAAGACACTTTTTCTATAGAAAAAGGGTCTTTATTAAAGGAACTTTTTCTATATGAACTGTCTCTTTAGCAAAGACACTGTCTCTTTAACAAAGACACGTTAGCAAAGACACCTTTTCAACAAAAAATTCTCTTAAGCAAAGTTACTATTTCTATAGAAAATGGTTCTTCAGCAAAGGTACATCTTCTTTGGAAAAAAAACTCTTCACTGAAGATACTTTTGCGCTAGATAAAGACACTTTAGTAAAGACACCTTTTTTCTACTAAAAAATCTCTTTTTCTACTAAAAAATTCTCTTTAAAAAGTATATTTAATTACGACTCCTATTCCTAAGAAATTTAATAACTTTTACAAACAACTTTATTATGGAAAGGTGCACTGTTTTCTTTACACTTTTCTTTATAAATCAAAAATATCTAAAGCCTATTTTTAGGCTTTTAACATAATGTAATATAATATTTTAATAAAACAAAATATCAATACTTTGTAAAAGTCAATAAAAATCGAAATTAATAAATAAATAAAACAAAATCTGAATTTTTGTTTGACAACCTAAACAAATAAATAAAATTATTATATATAAAAGCGTTATATTTAAGACGTAAATATTTAAACAGCGTTTATAGGTAAATATTTGTGTATTGGTTTTATTTGTTAAAATAAGTTAAGTTAAGTTAACTTTATTGAGGCTTTTTTTTCATTAACAATTTTGTTTTACAAACATTAAATATATGCAAACTTAAAACTATTTCGTATTATTTCAATTTC
>NC_060950.1:66954156-66955534 GCF_022045245.1 Lucilia cuprina | reverse complement strand
AGAACTGAACTAGAACTGAACTAGAACTGAACTAGAACTGAACTAGAACTGAACTAGAACTGAACTAGAACTGAACTAGAACTGAACTAGAACTGAACTAGATTTGAAAGAGAACTTAAATAGTTCTGAAATAGTGCTAATCTCTCATCTTTAAATTAAAAAAAAAAAATGTTTTAATTGTTGCAATTTTGAATGAAATTCTAAAATTGTAATGACTATGCTAACCTATATCACATATTCTTCTATATTTTAATTTACATGCAGAATAGCATTCATGGTATTATAAAAATTGTATTTGCTGACAATTATTTTAAGACTAAAAAATCTACATATTGTCTGGAGCAAACATCTCTCCATGCGATCACATGAAATTCTTTAGCCAACATTTTTTTTAAAGACTCAATGTTTTTCTTTTAGATACGTATAATAATTAAATTGTAATAGCCACTCCGAACTGCAGAGTCCTTCAATACGCACATACATATGTACTAACAAAAACAAATACTACAAATTTAACATAACAAGTTGACATTTATATAATAAACAACAACCGGTCTGTTAGTTACAAATACAAGTATGTGTTTGCTTGTATGTGCGAAAATTATATAAAGTCCCTTGAGGCTATGCGCCTAAAAAAAACCTTATAATTTTGTTAGAAACTAAAACCAATAGTTTGTTTAATTTGTATTTATACACAATATTGTTGGTTCAGTGTTCTCTAACTTTTACACATACTCATCAGCAAGCTCACACACTCTCTTGACAACTTTAGTTTAATAGCATATTTGTAGGGATTGTATGTTTGTAATTTTATTTTCCGTAATATGTTTTTGTTTTATTTGTACATAATTTTTTTCCTTTTATTGTTATTTATTTGTTTCCTTGTTTTTCGTTTGTTGTTGTATTCTTTTTTTGTACACAAAAAACTACTAAAAAATGTTTAATGTCACTTTATGTCAATGTCAATGAGAGACAATTGTATGAGTGTGTGTTCATAGAAGAGTTATAGGTAGTTTTAACAAGTAAAATTGGTGGCAAAAAATAACATTGAAATTGAATTAATTTTTTATTGTTTGAAGTCAGGAAATAATAACAAAATTTATATATTTTTAACAAATTCAATTAAATGTTTGTTATTATTTTTATAGAAATGTCCTTAAATATGCAATTTTGTCTAAAAGTATGCAATAGTCTCTGTTTTTAATTTTAGCTATGCATTTTTTGTGTTTCTAGTTTAGTTTTAGTTCAGTTCTAGTACAGTTCTAGTACTGTTCTAGTTCAGTTCTAGTTCAGTTCTAGTTCAGTTCTAGTTCAGTTCTAGTTCAGTTCTAGTTCATTTCTAGTTCATTTCTAGTTCAGTTCTAGTTCAGTTCTAGTT
>NC_060950.1:66922906-66954056 GCF_022045245.1 Lucilia cuprina | reverse complement strand
TCAGTTCTAGTTCAGTTCTAGTTAAGTTCTAGTTCAGTTCTAGTTCAGTTCTAGTTCAGTTCTAGTTCAGTTCTAGTTCAGTTCTAGTTCTGTTCTAGTTCAGTTCTAAATCCCGGAAAACTTAGCTTTCCAAAACTTTTTTATCCTCCCACCAAAAAGGTAGTTATATTTCTCCTCAGCTTATACTTCAAAAAAAATATTTATTTTCTCCAATATACATACATACATGTGTATGTATACTCAACTAAAAGTACATGTGTATCTATGTTAGTTCTATTTCCTTTTTTTACGAAATATTTTTATGTCATTACTTTTATATGTTGTTTAGCACAGAATTCAATGTGACATGAAACTCAAAAATTTACGAAAAAATACAACTCTACCCAACCCGGATAAAACATTTTAGTTTATTTTACTTACTCATATTATATAACACCTTTTTTGTAATAAAAAAATATATATAAAGAGAAAATATATATGTATATATAAATTTTTGTTAGGAGCCATTGGGGATCATCATCATTTTTTATGTCATAGAAAGTTGAACAAATTTTAAAGTACCTAAAAGTATGCTAGGTTTGTGTATAAATGCAGAAATTTTTAAAGAGTTATATAAAGATTGTTTGTAATTTAAGTTTTTTTTATTTATAATACCTTGACTTTTATGTTGTTTTATTTTACTTGGCCTACTTTTAGGGCGTTTAAAATAAGAGAAAAAAATATTTATCAAATAGTTGCTTACAGCTATGTAAGAGTATTTTTCATTTCTTTATAGTAGTTTTTATTTCCTTTATTTATATATATTTTCTGCGATAACAATCGTTTACAAAAATCAATTTAACGACTTCATTATCATTACAACAAACAGCCAAGAATTGACACCTAAAAGTATACTCTAGTAGGAAATAAGCACCAAACAATAAGTGAAAAAAACAAACAAGATAATTTTAACAAACTAATGGTAACAAAATAATAAACGATCTTTTAACACACGACAGCAAAAACAAACCAGGAAACCAGCCAAAGAATGAAAAAATAAACAACTTCAAAATATTGATAGAAAAACGAGGCCAAAGAAGCAGAATGTTTTTTTTTGTGTAGTATATTTTAAGGCTTGTTGTAAAAACATGTATAACATTTGTGGTTTCCAGAATTTGGCACAATTTCTCTATAAACTTGTTTTGAGTAGCATTTTAAGATTCGGTATTTTTGTTGTTTCTTCTTTTTTTCACCAGCATACTTTTAGGCTATTTTGTGTTAAAACATAAAGTTCACAGCCTATTTGTAGGAGCTGTTTTTTATGGTCTTTTTTTCTATACTGCTGTTGTGTTTTCCCTTGTTTTGTTTGTGAAACATTCTGCTGTTGTTGTATGGCATCCAACTTGGGGAATTTGCTTTCTTATTATTCATTTATTCCTTGGCCAGAGTCTAGCAAATAGCTGCCATAATATGGTTGTTAAAAAGTATCAATGTAAATTGTATTACAATTTCATTTTCTTTTCTTATTTCTACTTATTTCCCATCTAAGTGGTCATACCAATAGTAGATACCTGCTGTTTGTTTTTTTTCTGGTTTCATGATATTGTCATTTTGGCAAATATTGCTATTATTAAACACCCTTAGCTATTGCTTTGCTATTTTGTTGGTTGACTTCAATTTAAAGTGGTTATTTTTGTTTTTTATTGTTTTATTATGCCACATTTTTTCTTCGTTGTTCTGTTGATAGTCATTTTCTGCTTTTTGTTATTATTTCCATTTTATTCTCATTTTCATTAACAATTATCATAATATTTAATTGTTATTGGAATTTAGCATTTGTTGTTTTGTTGTGGCTGGCACTAATCCTTGTTGTGCAACAGCACAAAAAAATAATAATAATTAGTTTTTAATTTAATTGATTTGTTTATTTTATTTAAAGCCATTAAAAATATTTAAACATAATCTGATAATTTAAATAAAAATATGCTCTTAATAGTCATAACTCTGTCACTCTATGAGAAAGTATTTTTTAACATATAAAATTCCTCTCAGTGAGAGCCTTTTCTTATAGCTAGTTACCGTTTCTTATAGATAATATTTTTTTTTTATAAAAAATATCTTTTAATGAGAGTAAAATTTCTCTCAAATTGAAAAACTTTTGAAGCAAAAAAGTCTTTCAAAGAGAGACGCATATTCTATAAAAAAAAAGAGGGACCGTTTTCCTATAGAACAAATCTCTCTATAAGAGACACATATTCTACAGAAGAAGTCTCACAATGAGAGTCACTTTTTATATGTATAGAATGTCTCTCAATTTTTTCTATAGAAAAATTTGCTCAATGGGAGAATCTCTCAATCTCTCAACTTTTTCTATAGAAAATGCTTCTCAATGGGAGACACTTTTTCTATAGAAAGAGCTTCTCAATGGGAGACACTTTTTCTATAGAAAGAGCTTCTCAGTGGGAGACACTTTTTCTACAAAAAGTCTTTCAATGGGAGACAATTTTCTATAGAAAAAATATTTCAATAAGAGACAATTTTTTTTATAGAAAAGTCTCTCAATTGTAGAAAAAGTTTTTTAATGGGAGCCACATTATAGAAAAATACTCTTAAATGCATTTTTTTCAAACAAAAAGGCTCTCAATGAGAGTCACTTTTTCAATTGAACAAATCTCTAAATGAAAGACTTTTTTTCTACAGAATAAGTCTCTAAATGAAAGACGCTTTTCCATAGAAAAAGTCTCTTAATGTAAGAAACTTTTTCCAAAGAAAAAGTCTCTTAATAAAAGACAATCTTTCAATAGGAAAAGTCTTTTAATGAAAGACACTTTTTCGTTAGAAAAAGTTTCTCAATATAAGACACTTTTTCTATAGAAAAAATCCCTCAACGAAAGACACTTTTTTTAAAGAAAAAGTCTCTCAATTTTTTAAAAAAGTTTTTCGTTAGAAAAAGTCTCTCAATGAAGACAATTTTTCGTTAGAAAAAGTCTCTCAATAAAGACACTTTTTAATAGAAATAATCTCTCAATGAACACAATTTTTCGTTAGAAAAAGTTTTTCAATGTAAGACACTTTTTGTATAGAAAAAATCCTCCGACAAAATAAACTTTTTCTTTAGAAAATATCTTTCAATGAAAGACACTTTTTCTTTAGAAAAAATCTCTCAATGAAAGACACTTTTTTTAGAAAAATTCTCTTAATAAAAGACACTTTTTCGTTAGAAAAAGTCTCTCAATAAAGACACTTTTTCATTAGAAAAAGTCTCTCAATGAAGATACTTTTCTTGTTAAAAAAAAAGGTTCTAAAACTAAAATTTCTAAATGAGGCTTTATATAGGTCAAATATGGACCGAGCCTCGGTTAATTTGGGAAAAGGATATATTTCGAAATAACAGTTAGTTTTGTTGAGTTTCATTGCGATACAAATGGTTACAAGTCAATTTTAAACGTTTAAGTCATTATTTGAAGGGGGGTTTGTATGGGGGCTAGGGTCAAATATAGGCCGATCCTTACGAAGTGTCATTTATACTTGTATAAAATTTATTTGTGCCAATTTTTAAAGAGATAGCAGAATATTTGACGTTATTATGGCATAAAAAGTTCAAATCGGGAGGTACGGTTGTATGGGGGCTAGGTGAAATAATGGACCGATTTCAACCATTTTCAATAGGCTTCGTCCCTGTGCCAAAAAACATGCTTGGTCCAAATTTCATCAAATTATCTTAAAAATTGCGGCCTGTATCTTGCGCACAAGGTTTACATGGACAGCCAGCCAGCCAGCCGGACTGACGGACGGACGGACATGTCTTAATCGACTCAAAAAATGATTCTGAATCGATCGGTATACTTTAAGGTTTAATATTTTTGTATGTTACAAACATCAGCACATACGTATAATACCCTACCCACTATAGTGGTGTAGGGTATAAAAATCCCTTAATGTGCAACACCTTTCCCATAAAAAATTTCTCTCATATGACTTTCTTTAAATTTATTATTTTTGTTTACAAAAAGTGTAGCATACTTTTAGGTTTTTTTACTTTAGAAATCTATGCAAAAACAAGTATAACCGTCATAATATAATTAAATTTTATACCCAAAAAAAGCAAAAAAACCAACTTTCTATCTTATCTACACTTTTTAGTTCTTACACTTCTCTAACCTTTAAACATTTACATAGAAATAAATATTAATTTAATATACTTGTTTTTTTGTTTAACTCTAAAAATAAACCATATGTATACACCAAAGACAAATTATACTAAAACTACAAATATTCTGCAGTAAAAACAAAAAGAAAAGGGAAAATTTAGTTATATAAACAAAAAAAATAAAAATAAAAAACAAACTATAATCAAAATATAATTTATTAACATGCTTTAAACCACATAGTAGCATGAAAAGCAACTTCAGCAGCAGCAATGTTTGTTATACTAAATAGACAAGAAAAAAAGAACACCACAGCAAACTATAAATGAAAATAACTTCAAAGTTGAAGATGATAAAGAATAAAAACAACACAAATACACACACACACACACACACCAACACACTCATACATATAGAACATCCAGAAAAGAGAGAAAACTTTTACTAAAGAATAATTAAGAAAAAATTAAAAGAAATAATAAAACTGCAGATATTTGTACAAGTTTTTGAGGAAACACCAACAACTTGAAAAACAGGAAATAAAAAAAAAAAACAAGAAAACAACTACAAGTTTAAGTTGGAAAATTTTGTTTGCTATATGACATGGAAATTTTTGCCACAAGTATTCCAAATAATTTTAGTTTTTTGTTAAAGAAAAATTTAAATTGAAAAAAAGTAGAAAGAATTTTAAGTAAAAAAGCAAAATATTGAATTTTTTATTAAGCCTAAAAGTAGGCTTTATGTGTTATTATAAAACTTATGTTGTTACTACGAAATATGTATACATTTGGTAGTAGATCTTTGGTATAGCAGAGCTCTTATCTATAGATTTTCTATTTACACTATATGTGTCTAGCTGTGAGAATTTCTATTGAAAAGGTGTTTGTCTAGCTATAAGAATTTCTATATAAAATGTGTCTGACTTGTTATGAAAATTTCTATTATATATAGATTTTCTATTAAAAATTTATGTGTCAAGCTGTGATATTTTCTACTGAAAAGGTATTTGTCTAGCTGTGAGAATTTCCATTGAAAATGTGTCTGTCTTGCTAATAGATTTTCTCTCAATCGGGCTGTGAGAAATAGAGAGAGAGTGTGTGTCTGACTTGTTAGAGAATTTCTATTATATATAGATTTTCTCTTAAAAATGTATGCATCTATCTGTGATGTTTTCTATTAAAAAGGTGTCTGTCTAGCTGTGAGATATTTCTATTGAAAAAGTTGTGAGAATTTCTATACAAAATGTGTCTGACTTTTTGTGAGAATTTCTATAGCAAATGTATCTGTCCTTCCAAGAGATTTTCTACTGAAAATATATAGGTTTTGCTTAAAGATTTTCTATAGAAAATGTTTCGGTATTTCTGAAAAAAATTTTCTCTTCGAAATTGCAAAAGTGTCTGTTTTGTTGTGAACATTTCTATACAAAATGAGTCGGACTTGTTATGAGAATTTCTGTTGCAAATGTATCTGTCCTTCCAAGAGACTTTCTACTGAAAAGATGTCGGTTTTGCTAAAAGATTTTCTATAGAAAATGTTTCGGTATTTCTGAAAAATTTTCTGTACAAAATATATCTGTCTTGAGAGATTTTTTTCTTATAGAAAATCATTCTTCCTGCGGAAGGATTTTGTTTTGACCAAAGATGTTTTATAGAAAATATATAAAACTTGCTGAGAGATTTGCTCTAGAAATGTGTCTGGCTCAGAGATCTACTATAGATAATGTGTCTGTCTTGCTGAGACTTTGTTTAGAAAATGTGTTGATATTTTTGAGAAATGTATTTGTCCTGCAGAGAGATGTTTCCCAGTAAATGTGGATGTATTGCTGAAGGATTTTCTAAAGAAAAAGTGTCTGTCTTGCTGAGGGATTTTTCCTTAGAAAATGTACTTTTCATGCAGAGAGATTTACTATGTGTTTGCTGAGAGATGTTCTATAGAAAATATGTCTGCATTCCTGAGAGATTTTCTCTTTTAGAAATATTTCTGTTTTGCTGAGAAATATTCTATAGAAAATGTGTTTGTCTTTCGAAGAGTCCTTCTATACCAAATTTCTTTTCTTTTTAGAGCTTTTTTTATTTGCAAAATTGTCTGTCTTTCCGAGTTTTGCTGTTTTTATAAGAAAAAATTGTCTGTCTTTCAAAGATTTGCAGAGTGTTTTTTCCTTAGAAAAAAATATTTTCATTAAAACATATTTTTCAACATATTTTCTCTTAAATTCTTTTACAATTATTTCTTTTTTAATGACCATCATCATCATCATCATTATGATTTATGTACATTTATGTACTTATGAAATTTAATTAAATGCCTAGAAGTATGCTTTAATTTATATTAAACAGCTGATGTAGTTAATTATTAATGTTTAAAGTTTTGTGTTTTAAATTGTAAACTGTTTAAATTTTAAAGATTTAAAGAACGTTTTAAGAAAAATTTTGAGAAATGATGGAATTTTGCAAAGTATTTTGACACCTGAAAGTAGGCTATATTTTTATCTAAAGTTTTTATTGATAACAGTTTCTTATGGTCTTTATATTAAATTTCACTTAAATTATGTTTAGTTTTTTATTTAGCTCCTTAAGTTAGGCAATATTTTTGCATAAAGTTTAATTCTTTTTGTATAACCCTTTAATGTAATAATTTTTGAGTTTGTGTTTTCTTTAACAAACAACCAACAAAAAAACACAAAAATAAATAAAAAAAAACTTTTTTTATTTTCATTTTACTCTTTTAACTTTTATATGTTTTCATCTTTTTTTTTCGGTTGGTAATTCATTAATTTCTTTATATTTTTATACCAAAGTTTTACCACCACCATCACCTCCACACAAAATATGAAAAAAAACATACAAATGAAATACTTGTTACTGCAACTTTTAAAAAGTGAAACAAAAAAGAACCTTAGCATACTTTTAGAGCATTTTTCCTAGAGACTAACTTTTTTTTAACATAGAAACTATAGCAAAAGCATAAAATAAATTATAAAATAGAGAAAACAAAGAAATTATTATTAATATTTTTGTGCTCTACTATTTGCTTGTTTGTCACAACTACAAGACCAACTAACTAAAAATAATTTTTGTATTTATTTAATTCTTTTTGTTAGTTTTGTTCTCTTATTGAGGATTTTATTTTGTCATTTACACAAAGTTTTTCCTGTTTTAAAGTTACTATAATTTTTGTTTGATTTTATTTTTTTTTTTTTCATTTTCTCTAAAAGTATGCAACACAAAACTAACACCCACATTTATGACAATAATTTTTATTACTATTGCATTTGTGGTAAAATTATTTAGCAAAAAACAAAAGTAAATTTCAATATTTTGTTTAAATAATGGCAAAAAAATTGTTAATTAAAAGAAAAGAAAATACTTTAGGGTAATTGACAATTTTTTTGTTTTTTAAGGACAAATTTGAAAGGAGAGTAAGTAGAAATTTTGCATGTTTGCTGTCTTGCACAAATTGTTTTCTATCTCTCTCTTGCCAAAAAGCTCTTTTGCTAAGAGATTTTTACACGAAATCCTTCTCTCTTGCTGTTATGATTTTGTTTCCAAAATGATTCTCATTTCCTGAGTAAATAGTACATTTCTCACTGTTGTATAGAGACTTTAAAATTTTTCTCTCTCTCTCTTGCTGAGTGACTTGGAATTTTCTATAGAAATTGATCTTTTATTCTGAGAAATTTCTAAAGAAAAATTCCTCTTTCATTGAGTACGTTTTTTTTTCTTTAAAGTGTCTTTCCCTCTCTCTCTCTCTCTCTCGCTGAGTGATTTGTTAAATAAATTTTATATAAAATTTATTTCTCCTTCTCATTAGCTGAGTATATTTCTATAGAAAATTTCTCCCTTATGCTGAGGAATTTTTTTTACTTAGAAATTTTCTAAAGACAAATTTACTTTTTTGTTAAAATATTTTTAAAGGAATTTTCCAAAGAGAGTTTAAGCTTCTGTTGAGTAAGTTTCTATATTACAATACTTTCATCTTCTGAATGATTTCTATACTAATATCACTCTTTTGTAAAGTTGTGCTCTATAGGAAACGTCTTTCTTTAAGAGAGATTTTTAAAAAGTTTTCATTTACATTAGATTTACTATAGAAAATGTCCACCTCTCTTTGCGAGAGTTTATCTATAGTAAATGGCTCTCTTTTTGTTAGATATTTTCTATATGAAAAGTCTCTCTCATAGTGGAAAATTTTCTTCTAAAATTGTATTCCTTTTTCCGATTGATTAAATATAGGAAACGTTTCTTTCACTATAGAGTGTATCTTTCTCGTTGCGAAAGATCTCTTATAGCAAGTGAGTCTCTCTTTGGGATGGTTTTTCTATAGAAAAATCAATTGATTTTATGTAAACTACGTATGTTTCTTGGCGAGAAATTTTCTGTAAAAAAACCTTTCTCTATTTGCGAGGAATCTTCCATAGAAAATATATCTCGTTTTGCGATGGATTTTCTATAGAAAATTTAACTCATTTAGCTGTAGATTTTCTATGGAAAATGACTTTGCAAAAGATTCTCTCTCTGCAAGATATTTTCTAGAGAAAATTTATCTCTTTTTGCTATAGATTTACTATAGAATACTTACATCTCTTTTTGAATGGATTTTCTATAAAAAACATGTATTTCATGTATTTTCTATACAAAATCTATATATCACTGCAAAAGATTTTTTATAAAAAAGACACCCTTTGAGATAGATCTTCTATAACAAATGTAAATTTCTTTTTCTACTATGAATTTCTCTTTCTTTGTAAAGCATTTTCTGTAAAAAAGTTTTTTTTAATTTTGTGAGAGATTTTCTATAGAAAATGTATTTTTCTTTGAAAAGAATTCTCTGCTAAAACTGAATTTTTTGTTGCGAAATGTTTTTCTTTGAAAGTGTCCTTCTCTTTATGGAAAATTTCTTTTATAAAATCTAAGGTCATTTAAAATCTTAAATACATGTTGCCTACTTTAGGGAACTGTTTTTATTTGCCAACATTAGCAAACTGGAAGCCTTTAAATATGTTGCCTATAATCAGGTTTTTATCCTTCTAAATAAATTTACAACAAATTGTGTTGCCTACTTTTAGGCTGTTTTCTAGTTTTGTACTGTTAATCATAGTTTTCTTTACTTTTATCAAAATTTTTTTTAAAAAACATTCAAACAATTTTCATATCACCATAAAACTGTTGCCTACTTTTTCGTTGTTATTACTTTAATTTCACTTTCATTTCAAATATCCTTAAATAATCTCTCAACCATTAAACTAAGCTTTCGTAAATCGTTAGCCAAATAGCAACAAAAACTAAACTTCTAAACAATTCTTGCAGTATTTTTTCTAGTTAAACCATTCTAGACATTGTTTCTTACAACAAAGCAGTAGGATAGAAAGAAAAAAACTGCTTAAATAGGGGAAAAACGTAAAGAATAGAAAGTTTTTTTTGCTTATATGCTTTGTTTATTATTAAGACAGAAATAGAACTTCATTGTATACAAACTTCTTATAGATTTTTTTTTGTAGGAATTTCTGTATTACATATAGATAATTGTGCGTGTAACAAGTTGAGACTAAATTTAAGAAAGAAACATGTTAACAAACTTTACAATAGAACATGTGTTTTAATACCGATGGAAAGGGAAGAGAGAGACAGAGACAAAACAGCAACCAACAAAAGTTAATTCTTTGCTATTTTTCGTTGTCATTGTGCTGTTGCTTAACACCCTCACTCCCATTTTGTTAAATATTGTGTCTATTTAGTTTTCGGCAATGTTTGACACACACACAATACAAATATTTGTAACACGTAAAGGTTTTTTATTTTATTATCATTATGTGGGTGATATAATCTAAACGCATACAAAGAAATCTATACAATATAAAAGAATTTTAGTTTTTTCTTTATATGAAATGAAAAGAATTAAAGTTACATACTTATAGATACGCATACAGGGCTGTCACAACGCCTATAATATGGAGAAAAGTAATGAAAGCTGTAGGCGGACATAAATAGTTATATAAAAGACATTATTTGAAAAGAATAGTCTACCTTTAGGCACAAAAATAATATAAATTTCAGCTCTTTCTCTTTTTTGCTAAATTTATAAAATAGCCTTAAAGTAGGCAACAGTTTTTCCTAATTCTACATATAGGATGCACTTTTAAATAAGCAGGCTACAATCTGTCACTTTATTTTTATAGCTACTTAACTTAAATTAATAAAATTACTCCTAAAAATATACAACGTTTTAGTAAAACTTTAAATGCATTACAAAAGCTTAATTGTCGGCAATATTATTTTGACCAGGTTTAAATTTCCAGCTTAAAACACTTCTTAATACTTGATTTAAATAAAACTCTCTTAAAAGAAAATCTTTGTAAATAATGTCACTTAACACCTTCTACACATTAACCATGTTTCTGTCACAGAAAAATCTTACAAAGAAAACACACATTTCTCTCTCTACTCCATAAATGTTTTTTCTTTCAATCCTTATTTATTTTTATTTTATTTATTATATGAAATGTTGTTGCTGGTGTTTTTGTAGTTTACTTTTCGGCAAGAAAGAGAAAATTAAATAAAGTCTTTGTTTTGTACGAAAATGTTTGTTAAATAAATGGCAGAGAACTGCGAAATCATGCAAGGACAAACAAAAAACGTACATATGTGAAAAATTTCTTGTTTTTATGTTTTCTACTGTATTTTCCCAAAAAAAAGTAGAACAAATAACCTTTTGTTCCTATTGTTGAAGGAAGGGGTCTTTTTCTTTTACAAGCTTTTGCTTTTCGTAAAAAAAAAAAAATAAAAAAACACATAACAAAGCCGGAAAAAACGCTGGTTTTAAATAATAATATAACCTTATATAATATAATCGGGAAATAAGTACAATAGTGAATTTAATGAAAAATAAGAAAGAACAGGCACACTTTTAGGCGTTCATATGTGGTACGTTATTTCAAAACAGGAATTAAAAGCTATAGAGTTAAATTTCATTTCATAATTTTTCTTTTCTTATAAATTCTAACCTACAAGGTTAACAAAATTTTTCTTTTGTCAGTAAGTTTGATTCATTAGGATTTCAATTGAACTAGATTTTTTCTCTTAAATAATGAGAGTAAAAAGGAAAGAAATTTTATTAAAAACTTCTTCAATGAAGTCAAAATGAATGAAGTAATTTCATTACTTTGTGCGAAAAGTTTGAATGAAGAAATATTAAAATTAAGTTATAGCAACAGCTATAACTTAATTTACTTTGTGCGAAAAGTTTGAATGAAGAAATATTAAAATTAAGTTATAGCAACAGCTTGGAAAACACAAAGAAAATTATAAACATCATTATAGTATGCTATCAATAATTTCATCCTAGTTGTTTTATTTCTGTTCTAGTTCTGTTTTAGTTCTGTTCTAGTTCTGTTCTAGTTCTGTTCTAGTTCTGTTCTAGTTCTGTTCTAGTTCTGTTCTAGTTCTGTTCTAGTTCTGTTCTAGTTCTGTTCTAGTTCTGTTCTAGTTCTGTTCTAGTTCTGTTCTAGTTCTGTTCTAGTTCTGTTCTAGTTCTGTTCTAGTTCTGTTCTAGTTCAGTTCTAGTTCAGTTCTAGTTCTGTTCTAGTTCTGTTCTAGTTCTGTTTAGCATCTATTCCTATTCTGATTCATGTCCTTAATTTTCTCACAAAGTTGGTTGGTTAGTTGGTTTAATGATTGTATTAATATTTTTGATAATAATTTACTTTTATATTTTTCTCATTTCTTTACAGCTCATAAATAATACAACATAATAATAATATTATTATTAAATTCATAAATTAAATAATTTAAGCAAAGCAAACACTTGTTAAAAATAAAAATCAATACCATTTTTTTAGCATAAAAATCACCAATTTTTTAAGTCTTCAAAAATTCTAAAAAAAAATTTCTTTTATTTCCAAAACAAAATCTTAAGAGTAAAACAGAGTATTATGCTAACAGGTAAAGCTACTACAACCTAACTAACGACAACAATTTCTTTCTACAAATTTATTTTCACGCTCTGCAACACCTCTCTAACCCTCAATTACAACCCAAACTACACACACACCTGTTTTCAATTTTAATTATAACGTCTTAAATCACTTTTCTTGGGGGCTTCTCAAAACAATAACGACCTTGTTATTTGTTATTACAAAAAAAAATAAATATCTTCCACGTAAACCATTTAAATATGATGACAAATTAAAACTTGCTAATACACTACTACGCCCGCCTATTTTGGGGTTAACATGATTTAATTGTTTGTTTTTCGGCAAAAAAAAAAAAACACCTCAACAAACTCCATTTTGTTTGAAAAATAAAAATGGCTTTTATTTTATTAAATATTGCGTGACACATGCCATAAATATGTTTTATTTTGTTTGTTTTAAACAAAATATTAATACTTGGGCCCTTTATAAAATTCGTCGTCGAAAACAACAACTACAACAACAAAAAATATCAATCAATTAAAACCAACTAAATGTTTTTGCTGCAATGCTGCTAATGATGATGATGACATCGCATCTATTAACCCATCTTGTTATATCCGATGATTTTCGGCTTAAACATTTAAATAATCAAATCATATTAATCAACGACTGAAATCTATGAAAAAATATAAAAATAAAAAAAATTGTATTAAAACTAAAAACAACATTTTATAAATCCACAAAAAATATATTCTAAACTAAATATTAAAAAAAAATATATATATTTAAAAATTTTTAACCCTCTGCACTTTATAATTTATTTGTCTATATTATGATTTTAACTGTTAAACCCTTTACAACTCTACCTAACAACTCAAATCTACAGCTTAAAAGCAACAACTATTAACCCTCTTTTTGTAAACGAAAACATAAAAATCATTGTAAAATTATCAACGATTTATTACTTAAATATATATAATTTTTCACTAGCCATAGAGTAAGTCTAGTAAAAAAACAAAACTTGTACAAAACATCTCCAAATAAAACATCTACTCTTCGTATTGTACATATCATACTCCAAAAAATAAAAAGAAAAACTAAATATCTTCCATTTATATATAAAAGTTGCCACAATTCTGTTGCACCATTGTTAAAAGGTTGTTTGTTGTCGTCTTTGTATATATAGTATTTAAAACCGACAACAAAACTTCTAAAATCCAACAACCGCAGCAGCAGTAGTAGTAGTGGTAGCAAGCGTACAGCAAGTATTATACAACAATTTGTTGCAATTTATTGTGCCTCCTTAAAAAAGATACACTCTTGTTTGTGTGTGTGTGTGTGTATTTGTGTCAGAGTTTGTTTGTTGGTTGTAAATAATGGGGCTGCAAATGGCAGCATTGCCAACAGCAGCCAATTATGTTGCAGTAACACTCCTAGCGTTGTTGATCTGGACGCCACATGTTATAGATGCAGTCCGTGAGTACAAAAACAAAATTAATATATATATTTAATTTTAAAATAATTTTTTCATATAACAGTATTAAGCAAATTTTTTAGAATAAGTCATATTTAAATTAAAATTAAGTATTTTTTCAAGTTTTTATCCTAAAAAAGCCTAAAAGTATACTTTAAAGTCGTTAAATGCATTTACATTACTTATTAATCCTTAATGCATACATCAGTTTTTAAACAGTTCAGCTGTATTTCAGCTCTAGCTTATAGTTCCAGTTCAATTCTAGTTCAGTTCTTGTTCAGTTTTCGCTCAGTTCTAGTTCAGTTCTAGTTCAGTTCTAGTTCAGTTCTAGTTCAGTTCTAGTTCAGTTCTAGTTCAGTTCTAGTTCAGTTCTAGTTCAGTTCTAGTTCAGTTCTAGTTCAGTTCTAGTTCAGTTCTAGTTCAGTTCTAGTTCAGTTCTAGTTCAGTTCTAGTTCAGTTCTAGTTCAGTTCTAGTTCAGTTCTAGTTCAGTTCTAGTTCAGTTCTAGTTCAGTTCTACTTCAGTTCTAGTTCAGTTTCAGTTTAGTTCTAGTTCTGTTTTAGTTCTGTTCTGGTTCTGTCCCAGTTCTGTTTCAGTTGTAGTTTGGTTCTAATTATGTTCTAGAACAGAACAAATTCTAAACCACTTCTGTTTTAATCTCTTATTAATTTTTCAGATCAGTTTGAGTTTAAATTTGTTTAACACCCGCACATATGCTGCAGTTTATAGTTTTTTTTAACAATACGTTTAGTTAATATTAGCAAACGCAATATGAATAACATTTGCCAGTGTTGTTTGTTTAACCTACTTTTTGGAAGCATGCCGCCGAAACTTTTCTAATTACTATGCTTTATTTAGCTGCGGCGCTGCTATCTCTATTTTTTTCAACTTACATACATACTTATATATATATTGTTTTTTTATATAGAATATATTTAATTTTTTGTTTTGCTGAACTAACATTTTATAATTTTAAAATGAGTGCAAATAAATGTTTAAGTATAATAAAACTTGGATGAAAACTAGCGTAGAAAATTATTAAAATATACATACGTATTTAGATATATATAGAACTTTATCAACAAAGTTGTTAACAAACTACTGGATTCTTTTTTTACAATCTATTCAATCTATCTGTTAAATATTAAAGATTTTTTTTCATATTCATTAGTAATGGAATTTATAATATGAAGCAAGGAAGTAAGAAAAAAGTTTTGTACTCATTACATTTGTAGTAAGTATAATGAAGAGAAATATTATTTAAAAACTAGTAACAGAAACAAAGAAGGTATTTAATGGTAAAATTATGGATAAGAAAAAAATAAATTCTAGGGGATTAAAGTTACTCTTTAGTTTAGTTTAAAAAATATTGAAAATTAAGGTTTTTTTACTATTTTTTTTTTAATTTTTATATTTTGCCGCCTAAAAAAAGACATCACGTTTCCTCAAGTAGGTAATCTTTCTTAAAACCCTTCTGTAAGCATTTTTTTCTTACTATATGCGCTAATTGAAAATATTCTACATTAACACATAATAATTTCATTTATGTAATAAAAAATGTTTTAAAACTTATACCCAACCACTTACTAAAGGCAACAAAAGAAAGAAAAAAAATCAGAAATCGTTATATGAACCCCGACTGATCCCTACACTTGTTATACTTTTTTTTTATCTGGTTTCAGTTTGTTGTGAAACCATTTAGCCGTAAGGAAGCATTTAAAATACCATAACTGCTAGTTATAAAAGCAGCCATAACACACACAAAAAAATCCTAGTAAAAAATAAACGACAAGTTAAAAAAAAGTATAGCATAAGCCTAAAGCTATGCTATGGAAAAGAGAGCAGGAATAATACATACTCATAGACTATACTTTCTTTTCATAAGATTTAATGCACAATGACGATGTATTATTATTTTTTTATACATTTTTTTGGTAAGAAAAAAAAATGTCGTTGTTGTTATCGTTATTGTAGTTGTTGCAAAAAGAAGACCAATGGCCCTAAGCCTAGGCTTAAGCATTTACCACCACATACACACAATACATAACCAAGACAACAACAGCATTAAAATGTTTAAATACCAACTATACAATAAAGCAAACAAAAATAACAACGAATAAATAAAATAAAAATTGAGTTAAATGTTTTATGAGTCTAAAGGGAATATCAGTTTTTTTTTCTTGGATCTTAGTACAGCATTTGGCACAAGTAATATTTTGTTGGAGTTTTTAAGACGACGAAAAGAAATTAGCTCAACAACACTGACCCTGCACAAAAATAATATTTATACGAATTTAATAATATGTCTTAGAAAATTGCTTAGGAATTGGTTATATGTAAAGAATGTTTTGTTGGAAATTATGTTTAGAAATTAGTTGTATAATATCGATCTTATTGGAAGATGACAAAAGGTTATTGGCCTTGTTGAACCATATAATTTTTTATGCACTTACGTAATACATAATATTTAACAAGCGTTTGTATTTAACGACAACATTTCTAGAAACAACTTGTCTATAGAAGTATAACAGCTATCGACAAATTTATTTAACATATTAAAGAATTCAAAAAGTCATCAAAAATTAATTTATATTTTAGTTTTTCTTAAGTTTTAGTTTAGCTCCAGTTCAGTTCAGTTCTAGTTTAGTTCAAGCTCTGTTCTAGTTCTGTTCTAGTTCTTTTCTAGTTCTGTTCTAGTTCTAGTTCTAGTTCTGTTCTAGTTCTGTTCTAGTTCTGTTCTAGTTCTATTCTAGTTCTGTTCTAGTTCTGTTCTAGTTCTGTTTTAGTTCTGCTCTAGTTCTGTTCTAGTTCTGTTCTAGTTTTGCTCAAGTTTTGCTCAAGTTCTGTTATAGGTCTGTACTAGTTGTGTTCTAGTTCTGTTCTAGTTTTGCTCAAGTTCTGTTCTAGTTCTGTTATAGGTCTGTACTAGTTCAGTTCTAGTTCAGTTCTAGTTCAGTTCTAGTTCAGTTCAGTTCTAGTTCAGTTCTAGTTCAGTTCTAGTTCAGTTCTAGTTCAGTTCTAGTTCAGTTCTAGTTCAGTTCTAGTTCAGTTCTAGTTCAGTTCTAGTTCAGTTCTAGTTCAGTTCTAGTTCAGTTCTAGTTCAGTTCTAGTTCAGTACTAGTTCAGTTCTAGTTCAGTTCTAGTTCAGTTCTAGTTCAGTTCTAGTTCAGTTCTAGTTCAGTTCTAGTTCAGTTCTAGTTCAGTTCTAGTTCAGTTCAAGTTCAGTTCTAGTTCAGTTCTAGTTCAGTTCTAGTTCAGTTCTAGTTCAGTTCTAGTTCAGTTCTAGTTCAGTTCTAGTTCTAGTTCTAGTTCAGTTCTAGTTCAGTTCTAGTTCAGTTCTAGTTCAGTTCTAGTTCAGTTCTAGTTCAGTTCTAGTTCAGTTCTAGTTCAGTTCTAGTTCAGTTCTAGTTCAGTTCTAGTTCAGTTCTAGTTCAGTTCTAGTTCAGTTCTAGTTCAGTTCTAGTTCAGTTCTAGTTCAGTTCTAGTTCAGTTCTAGTTCAGTTCTAGTTCAGTTCTAGTTCAGTTCTAGTTCAGTTCTAGTTCAGTTCTAGTTCAGTTCTAGTTCAGTTCTAGTTCAGTTCTAGTTCAGTTCTAGTTCAGTTCTAGTTCAGTTCTAGTTCAGTTCTAGTTCAGTTCTAGTTCAGTTCTAGTTCAGTTCTAGTTCAGTTCTAGTTCAGTTCTAGTTCAGTTCTAGTTCAGTTCTAGTTCAGTTCTAGTTCAGTTCTAGTTCAATTCTAGTTCAGTTCTACTTCAGTTCTAGTTCTGTTCTAGTTCTGTTCTAGTTCTGTTCTAGTTCTGTTCTAGTTCTGTTCTAGTTCTGTTCTAGTTCTGTTCTAGTTCTGTTCTAGTTCTGTGCTAGTTCTGTTCTAGTTCTGTTCTAGTTCTGATCTAGTTCTGTTCTAGTTCTGTTCTAGTTCTGTTCTAGTTCTCTTCTAGTTCTCTTTTAGTTCAGTTCAAGTTCTGTTCTAGTTTTGGTCTGAGTTAGTTGTGCATAATAAAATATTTTTTCTTTATATTGCAATAAATTTTAAATCTAATAATATGTATCTCCCTGAAATATGCTTAAAATATGTCGAAAAAAACAAAAATTTTTTTTAAATGTTTTCCAAAACAAATATTCTTTTAAATTACGTTATAAATTTTAATTTCTTTAAAATTCTTTAGCCTGTTTTTAAAACTAAAACTTTAATTTAGTCTTGTGTTATTATGTAGTTTTTTCTAAACAAAATCTCATGTCTTTCAAACCTAAATAAATACTGATCAAATGTATCTCTATCACTACATTTAAGTTGTGTTTAATTAGAAACTTTGTATTTTATATTACAATATTCTATTTCCTTTTGTGTGTGTATATATTCTAGTGTTTACAGATTACTCGAAGTATTTTGTAGTCTATCTTAAGGGGGTATAAAATTAAATGCAATTAAGTTTTACTATACACAAACAGTTATAGGTTTCAAAATACAGCAAAAAGGACACATTTAATGATTACAATACAATTTACAATATATTTGCAAATTGTAGAAATTTTACAAGAAATGTATGTTATGTAAAGTTATATAGATATCTTGAGTTGAAAAAGAAATAAGTTTTGTTTTGAAACTAAAACAACAA
Source organism: Lucilia cuprina (assembly GCF_022045245.1). Taxonomy (NCBI): domain Eukaryota; kingdom Metazoa; phylum Arthropoda; class Insecta; order Diptera; family Calliphoridae; genus Lucilia; species Lucilia cuprina. The sequence goes on along the minus strand of NC_060950.1, from coordinate 66,935,933 downwards.
TTTATACAAATAAAAGCAAACAGTGGGTAACAAAATGAAATTTACTCTGTTAAATTCTTCTAGAAGGAATGGGTAGTATCAGGTCACATTCAGGAGGCTAAGTTGATCGAATTGTGTTTAAGATAGATTTTTAGGTTGTTCTAGTATATTTACTTTTATCACTCACTGTAGTTGCTTACAACTATATAACATTTTTGTATAAATTTTGTTGATATAGTTATATTTTTAACTTAATTAGAGAGAATAACATTTTTAATCAAACTAAATAAGAATGATCAAAAGCTGTCTATAAAATATAAACACTTACTGAAAGTAGCTTTACTTCTGTAAAATATATTTAAAATTTTATACAAAAACCTCAGCAATACTTACATAAATGTCTGTGGCTCCATAAATGTACTTGTGTGAACTTTTATAAATTGTCCTCGTATGCAGGCAAATACATTTACATGGTATTATGAAACTATTAAGGAATATTCAATACGTATAGATTTTCCCTCTTTGGTCAAGTGTCAATCATGTATTTGGTATGTATGTATATGTATTTATGTTTAGCTTCAAAACAAAATATACAAAGTATTACTGTAGAACGACTGCATTTGCTATATGATCGTCAAAACATTTAACCTATCACATGCAATAAATTTATATAGTACATATACATGCAGACACATATACATATATAAGATAATCACTACCACCATTAGGTTATATACTTTTCTTAATGTATACACACACACACACACATTCCTGAAAACATACTTATAAACTTCAATTGATTAAAACTTCAAAATCATTGGCAATCTAACAAACGATAAATACATTTGATGTTGTCAATTTCTCTCGCTTAAAATAGGCACTACAGAAGCCAACATAGTTTAAGATACACACATAAATAGGGACATATGTAGATATACAAACTGTAGTCTATAGCTGGGCGCTTTGGGTTGGGTAAAAAATACATGTAATTTTGATAGTTTAGGTTTTCAGTGCCGTCCTACTTCTGTTATAGTTTTGTTCTTATTCTGTTCTAGTTCTATTCTTTTTTTGTTATAGTTGTGTTCTAGTTCTATTCCGTTTTTGTTATAGTTGTGTTCTAGTTCTGTTCTAGTTCTGTTCTAGTTCTGTTCTAGTTCTGTTCTAGTTCTGTTCTAGTTCTGTTCTAGTTCTGTTCTAGTTCTGTTCTAGTTCTGTTCTAGTTCTGTTCTAGTTCTGTTCTAGTTCTGTTCTAGTTCTGTTCTACTTCTGTTCTAGTTCTGTTCTAGTTCTGTTCTAGTTCTGTTCTAGTTCTGTTCTAGTTCTGTTCTAGTTCTGTTCTAGTTCTGTTCTAGTTCTGTTCTAGTTCTGCTCTAGTTCTGTTCTAGTTCTGTTCTAGTTCTGTTCTAGTTCTGTTCTAGTTCTGTTCTAGTTCTGTTCTAGTTCTGTTCTAGTTCTGTTCTAGTTCTGTTCTAGTTCTGTTCTAGTTCTGTTCTAGTTCTGTTCTAGTTCTGTTCTAGTTCTGTTCTAGTTCTGTTCTAGTTCTGTTCTAGTTCTGTTCTAGTTCTGTTCTAGTTCTGTTCTAGTTCTGTTCTAGTTCTGTTCTAGTTCTGTTCTAGTTCTGTTCTAGTTCTGTTCTAGTTCTGTTCTAGTTCTGTTCTAGTTCTGTTCTAGTTCTGTTCTAGTTCTGTTCTAGTTCTGTTCTAGTTCTGTTCTAGTTCTGTTCTAGTTCTGTTTTAGTTCTGTTCTAGTTCTGTTCTAGTTCTGTTCTAGTTCTGTTCTAGTTCTGTTCTAGTTCTGTTCTAGTTCTGTTCTAGTTCTGTTCTAGTTCTGTTCTAGTTCTGTTCTAGTTCTGTTCTAGTTCTGTTCTAGTTCTGTTCTAGTTCTGTTCTAGTTTCTGTTCTAGTTCTGTTCTAGTTCTGTTCTAGTTCTGTTCTAGTTCTGTTCTAGTTCTGTTTTAGTTCTGTTCTAGTTCTGTTCTAGTTCTGTTCTAGTTCTGTTCTAGTTCTGTTCTAGTTCTGTTCTAGTTCTGTTCTAGTTCTGTTCTAGTTCTGTTCTAGTTCTGTTCTAGTTCTGTTCTACTTCTGTTCTAGTTCTGTTCTAGTTCTGTTCTAGTTCTGTTCTAGTTCTGTTCTAGTTCTGTTCTAGTTCTGTTCTAGTTCTGTTCTAGTTATGTTCCAGTCCTATGCTAGTTCTCTTCTAGTTCTGTTCTAATTCTAAATCTGAACTTTTTCACTACCCCAAACTGAGTTTTTAATTTAGGCCCTTCTTTGAATAAATGACTTGGTATGTAAGGTTTTCTATTTAAGCGCCTATACGTATGCATTTGCCTATTTTGCTAAATTGATGTGTTCCTTTCTAATACCCTGATGATTGTGTGTCTGTGTGTTGATATAAGCATATGTGTTGTAATTGTAAAACGATTGCTTCTTGCTTAAGTACCCACAAAATTTGAAAACGGGATTTTAACAAAATTGACATTTTAATCATACCAACTCATCTTATTTCCCTAAAAAAAACTGTGAAAAAGAAAGCAAAAACTTTTTAAACGTGTTAAGCTGGCCTTTATCAACATCAGTTTTTCTGGCCTAATACCAAGAGAGAGACCAAATCTAACCTTAAATAGTTTCAATTTTCTCTTGTATTTATGCTACTATAGCCTACATTTTGGCTTTACCACTTCATTATAATGAACTGATGAGAAATTATGGAATTGTGCTGTCATTTTTTTGCCATTCAATCGTTTTGTAATGACTAGAAGATTGAAATGTTATAGAGCTAATAAAGAAAACTGTTTAATCTGGGGAAACAGATTTTAAGGTGTTTTTGGGCAGATTTAAAAATTAAAGCGCACTTATAGGGATAAAGAAAGAGCTAATTTAAGGCAGTGAATAATTTTGAAAAAATTTTGGAAATTTGTTATTTTATTTAAATTTTCTAGTTTATAAAATAATTTTTTTTCAATTTAAATTTTTTTTTCCGAAAACACCTCAAAAAATATGAAAATATTTCACACACACACAACAAAATTTATTTTAACCATAACAAATACTTTACGTCTACTAACACCCCTTTTTCAAATATTTAGTACAGAATAGTTATAGGTCTGTATATTATTTATTTTATAAAAAAAGAAAGCAACTTTAAAATTTTGTTATTTCACACTCCAACCATGACCTCAAATATAAATATTACAACCTCAAAGCCAATTAGTACAAAATTGTTCTCCACTACAAATAGAAATAGCAGACCAAAAATATTTTTGTTTAAAATTTACAAATATTTACAAAAACAAAAAAAACTGAAATGCAAATAAAAATATAGAAAATATGTTCAAATAAATTGGTCAAATTAAAACTAGAAAAAATTTTTCTTAGGTTTGCAAACAATACAAGCATTAGGCCATAAATTGCAACACCTAAAAGTATGCAAATACACAAATGCCACAAAGTAAGCAATTAAATATTATTGTTTAAATAAAAAAAGTTTTAAAATAAATTTTTTTGAAAAATTTATGTTGAAAATCTCCAGACTATTCTATAGTCCAGACTATAAACTATTCTATAGTCCAGACTATAAACTATTCTATAGTCCAGACTATAGACTATTCTATAGTCCAGACTATAGACTATTCTATAGTCCAGACTATAGACTATTCTATAGTCCAGACTATAGACTATTCTATAGTCCAGACTATAGACTATTCTATAGTCCAGACTATAGACTATTCTATAGTCCAGACTATAGACTATTCTATAGTCCAGACTATAGACTATTCTATAGTCCAGACTATAGACTATTCTATAGTCCAGACTATAGACTATTCTATAGTCCAGACTATAGACTATTCTATAGTCCAGACTATAGACTATTCTATAGTCCAGACTATAGACTATTCTATAGTCCAGACTATAGACTATTCAATAGTCCAGACTATAGACTATTCTATAGGCCAGACTATAGACTATTCTATAGTCCAGACTATAGACTATTCTATCGTCCAGACTATAGACTATTCTATAGTCCAGACTATAGACTATTCTATAGTCCAGACTATAGACTATTCTATAGTCCAGACTATAGACTATTCTATAGTCCAGACTATAGACTATTCTATAGTCCACACTATAGACTATTCTATAGTCCAAACTATAGACTATTCTATAGTCCAGACTATAGACTATTCTAAAGTGCAGACTTTAGACTATTCTATGGTTAAGACTATTTCCTGTTGTATGGTCTATAGTCTAAACTATAGACTCAGACATTGTTTTTAAATAATATATGGTATTGTTTATGGAGTTAACTTTCTGTAAAATGTGTAGCATAGTTTTTGGAGTAAACTAAACTGAAAATATAAATTAAACTGAAAATATTAAATAATTCCTAAACTGTTAATTTATGAATTATTAAGTTTGAATATCTTTCTTCTCAGCAACTGAAGGCTATAGATTATTTAAACACAGCTGCGATTTCGCCTCCCCTAACAACTTTCTCTTTTCATTTTACCCCCTCTTATTAAAACTAAACCTTACGTTTAACATAATTTATTGCAGTAATTTTGTTTAATTATTAATAAGTAAAATTTATATAAATCTACAAATACTTCTCCAAATGAGAGAAATGAAATAAACGAAAACTTTTTTCTATCAAATAAATAAAACGAATACGAATACATACATCATTTGGCAAACAGCTTAACAAATATTTAATGATTTATTTCCTAGCATACAGTTAAGGCGCTGCGCAGCATTAAGGCGAAATGGCAAAGAGATAGAGAGAAGCAGCAACCTGTTTTATAAACTGTTTTTTCCCCGTAATCTTCTTTTCGACGTCCCTTTCACATTAAAGGCGATTATTTGTTTAGGAAGTTAATAGTAAGGCAAATTTTTGGTAGATTTTAGTTGTTTTTCTGGGAAAACTAAAAACCAGGTTTTTGGTAGTTTAGTTAGGTAATGAAGTGACATAAAATAAAATTAACACAAATGGGTGTTTATTATTCGTTTAGATCATGTACCGGTCTGCTAGACTCATATGTTACAGTTTTGTTCTTTTATTACTGGGAATTTTGTATATTTTCCTGTGTTTGTCTTTTTTTTTTTTTTTGCTTTAGGTTTTTAGTTCACATGTTGTATTTTTGTTTAATTTATGGTTATTTTTAGTAGTGTTCTATTATTTAGATTTATTACCCACATGTTTTTTTTTTTTTTTTTTTTGCTAAGCCAGAACAAAATTTTTGGTGTATATTTTTAGGGGGGAAAAAATAACAGACAGTTTTTGTTTAATTTTTTTTGTAACGCTTCATTCATATTAGACAAATATATGAGTTGGTATTTATTAAAATTTGTGATCATTTTTCATGCAATGAAGTAATGTGAAGAAGAGTTTTTTTTGGAAAATGAACATAAATTAAGCAAAGAGTAGGAAATTTAATAGCATTTAAAGACCAGTTTTTGGGCACTTTTCCTAAAGCCTACTTTTAGGCTAATAATAAATGTTTATTGCTCTAGCAATCTATAAGTTTAAATTTAATTTTTATTACTTTAAATCTTACTTTAAGGACCTTTACCTTTTTTACATTTTCTTTCCTATCTAACATAAACACTTTAGCAATTGTACTCTTGAAAGTCCTTAATTTTTTGCACTTGTTATTTGTTTTTTTTTTCTTTCATCTTTTGCCACTAGTACGTGTAAAAAAATCATTTTCATTTTGTATTGCCATCATTAACTTTAAAAGTAAAACAATAGCAGCACATATCAACTTTACAAACACAAATAAAAAAACTATAAAAATAACACTTGGCCATAATAAGAACAAGAGCGAAGGAAAACAGAATGAGATTTAAAGAAATGATAAATATTTTTATAAGATATAGTTTAAGTTTTTTGATCAATTTCGAAACTGTATGGAGTACAGAACTGTCTTAATCATATATTGAACTATAGAACCTTTTAGTCTCGAACTGTTTATAGTCTTGACTATGAGATCGTTTAAAGTGTGGACTACAAAACTGTGTATAGTCTACAGAGCTACTGTTAGTCTTGTCCAAAGCACTATTTATAGTCTTGACTATGGAGCTGTTAATAGTCTTGACTATAGATCTTTAGTATAATCTATAGTCTTATCTATAGAACTGTTTATTGTCTCGATTATAGAAATGTTTGTTATCTCTACTTTAAAGAGGGCTTTCAGTAGCCTGACTAGAACTGTTTCCTATATAGCTGTTTATAGTCTTAAGCATAAAGCTGATTGAAGTCTCGAGTATTAAGCTGCCCATAGTTTCGCCTAAAAAGGTGTTAATAGTCTTGATTGTAAAGACGTTTATAGTCTTAACTAAAGAGCTTTCTATAGTTTTGAATTTAAAGTTGCCTCTAGTCTTGACTTAAAAACCACAGAACTGACCTATAGTCTCTACTATGGAACTATAGTCTTCGCCTAAAAAGGTGTCAATAGTCTTGATTGTAAAGACTATTGACAATCAAGTTCTATAGTTTTAAATTCAAAACTGTCTATAGTCATAACTTAAAAACCATAGAACTGTCTATAACCTTGACTATAAACAACATATAGTCTCTACTGTGGAACTATAGTCTTGTCTATAGAACTGTCTACAGTCTTGTCTATACAGCTGTCTACAAACTCGACCATAGAGATGTCTATAGTCTAGATTATGGAACTTGTTCTTTGGTAAATTTCGCAACTGTTTATATGCAGAACTACAAAATTCCATTGATCATATATTGGAGTATAGAACCTGATAGAGTCTCAACTATAGAACTGTCTATATATAGTCTTCACTTAGAAGATGTTTCTAATCTTGTTCATAAAGCTGTCTGTAGTATTGACTATTGAGCTTTTGACAGTCTTGAGTGTTTATAGTCTTGACTACTGTATATTTCCTCGACTATATAAATGGCTGTATAGACTATGGGGCTGTGTACAGTCTCGACTATAGAACTGTTTACAGTCTCGACTTGAGCTTTCTATAGTCTTGACTACTTATAAAGCTATCTATAGTATCTACTATAGTGCTTGTATAGTCTCCCCTATTGAGCACTCTTTAATAAGGCGGTCTATAGTCTTGTCTATAGTCTCGTCTATAGTCTCCTCTATAGTCTCGTCTATAGTATTCACTATTACTAAGATTATGGAACAAAGAAAAAATTGTAATTTAAAAACAATACTATTGGTCGATCTGATATATCGCTTCTTGAGTTCAGCTCATCTATTAAATAATAATGAATGACAACTTAAAATAATATAGGAAAAAAAAATCGCTCAAGTGTTTAAGTTTTAAATAGCACAAAAAGGATAAAAGAAATTGTAATACAACAAAACGTAGCTAAAGGATAAATCTTAAAAAAAAACAACAACAGCAGAAAATAGCACTACAATTTTATCATCAACGATAAGTGCATGTATAGAAAACACACATACTCAGCTATATAAACACTTACATGTGCATATACATATGTATGTAGCTTTGTGTTTAAGTATTAAATACTATATTTGATATACATACATACAAATGTATATAAGTTGTTAAGATAGCACTGTGTGAATATATGTATTATTTGATACTTAAACTGAACATTAAGTGTCACTCTTGTATGCTTAACGCCTTAACAGTGATTATATACTCTCTTTCTCTCTCTGTCTTTATTTTTTATTTTATTTTACTGTCTTTGCCATCGTTGTCATCCTCATCAGCTGGATGATGACTATGATGGTGATGCTCCTACTACTGCTGTTGACTAATACAGCAGCTACCATGATAAGTGTGGTAAAGCCGTAGTAAGAAAAGAACATTTTCTACAGAGAAAAAAAAAAAGAAAAAAAAAACAAAAGAATGATTTAAAAAATTGCTAGAATTTATGTAACACAAGAATTCAATGATGTGTTTGTTCGAGAACATATCCAACAACATAGACACATACATACACACAATACATTTCATTCTCTAAATGTTCTTAAATTCTTAGAAACGTTTTTCTATAATGCAATGGAATGCATAGTAAAAATGCAAATGTATTTGTAAACGGCATGTTATAGAGAGAGTCAGAGGAAGCGAATAAGAAATAATATTGAACATTAAGAAGTCTTTTCTATACTTTTCTTCTTTAGTTTCATAAAATTGTTGTAAATACATTTGAAGACATTTAAATTCATGTTTTCACTATGCGGTTGCAATAAAGGGAGAAATAAACCTTAGTATTCCCATTTTTATTACTTTTTTTTTTTGTAAAACGAAGAGTAGAAATTAAGTTAAAAGCATATTTTAGGGGGTTAAGGAGAAAACTTGCTTAAAATCATTTAGAAAATGGTTCGTTTAATGATTTAATAGATTTTAGATATTTTTTGATGATTAACAAACTTTTAGTTTGAAATTAATAAAAAATTTCAATATCCATTAGTTTAATACAAAAACTAAAGATTATAGTCTAGCCTTAGGAACTATCTATAGAAGGAACTCTACTAAAAATCAGCATTCGGTATGAACTAAAGAATGATCTTTAATCTGGATTATAAAATAGTCTATATTCTAGATTATAAAATAGTCTATAGTCTGGACTTTAGAACTGTCTATTGTCTGGACTATAGAACTGTCTATAGTCTGGACTATAGAACTGTCTATAGTCTGGACTATAGAACTGTCTATAGTCTGGACTATAGAACTGTCTATAGTCTGGACTATAGAACTGTCTATAGTCTGGACTATAGAACTGTCTATAGTCTGGACTATAGAACTGTCTATAGTCTGGACTATAGAACTGTCTATAGTCTGGACTATAGAACTGTCTATAGTCTAGACTATAGAACTGTCTATAGTCTGGACTATAGAACTGTCTAGACTATAGAACTATCTATAGTCTGCCCAATAGAACTGTCTAGACTATAGAACTGTCTATAGTCTGGACTATAGAACTGTCTATAGTCTGGAGTATAGAACTGTCTATATTCTGGACTATAGAACAGTCTATAGTCTGAACTAGAGAACACTCTATAGTCTGAACTAGAGAACACTCTATAGTCTGGACAATAGAATAGTCTATAGTCTGGACAATAGAATAGTCTATATTCTGGACTATAAAACAGATTATAGTCTGGACTATACAGTGTGGACTATAGAACAGTCTATAGCCCGGACTATGGAACAGTTTATAATCTAGACTACAGAACAGTCTATAGTCTGGACTATAGAACAGTCTATAGTCTGGACTATGGAAAAGTCTATAGTCTGGACTATAGAACAGTTTATAGTCTGGACTATAGAAAAGTATATAGTCTGGAGTATAGAACAGTCTATAGTCTGGGGTGTAGAACAGTATATATTCTTGTGTATAGAACAGTCTATAGTCTTGACTATAAATATATATAAACTTAAAAATATGTTGCATATAATAAGGGTTAAATTAAATACCTACATAAAAACACATTTTACCACTTAAAATCTGTTTGGTTTACACAAAACTATAAAATGCCTTTAGTATACGATTTACTGCATGTTTGCTATAAAACATAACAAATGTGTAGTCTACTTACAGGCTTATTTAATGAACCTCAACTTATATATTTTTTTTTTGCAAACAAAAAACAATCTCTACATTTTACTTTTAAAACAAATTCCTACCAAATTGTTATAAAGCACAACATCAGTTAACTTGTTTGTTATATTCAGCTTAATATTTACATACAACTAAATGTAGAAGAATTTCTACATATTAAACTAGAGTAAATAAGGATGATATGAATAAACTTTAAGTTTATAATATCCTGCTATTTAACAAGAAAAGTTTCTGCTGTAGTTTTACTTATTGTGATTTACTCGCTTTAGCTGGTGGTTGGCACACTCGAAAATGCAAACAGGGATTGTGTTTGTTGATTTTATATATTTCCTTAAAAATTAAAAAAAGAAGCTCATTTTAAAAACCAAGTACAACAAGAAACAAATACGTACATACTACTACTAGCAGTAGGAAAATCACTTAAACTAAATCATATAAACACCACTTGAAAAGTAACTCAAGCGTAACTAAGTGCATGTGATAACGCTGGTTCTCTATGCAACTCTTAGAATAAGTACAAACATTATTACTAATGTATTCGCTTACTTGCTAGGGAAAACTTGGGAAAAACAACTAGTTCTGGGAACAACAACAATATTTTTCTATTATTTTTATTTTTTTTAAATATTTGTGCTTGTGTAACTAGTTTTTATACATACACATACAGACACAGCAAGGTATAACAACTGCTTTTAAGCACATTTCCTCAAGGATTCAAATAAAATAAATATTATTTTACTACCATCAATGCTTTTAGATGCACAAATACATGCTCTTGCTTCCTCACGCACATATACAAAACTAATAATAACAACACCAGCGTATATATTTCACTGTATATTTTTGTGCTTGTATATATTCTGTTTTTATTTGTGTTGTTGTATTTGTATATGTGTGGGTATTTTTAAAATGTATATTTAACGAAATGAAGGAGGTTAGAAACATGAATACTTTTTCTAAATACAAAAAAATCGGTATTGAAAACTTTGCATTGAACATTTTAAATGTATTGTTTGGAAAAAAATATATAGTAGAAGAATAGGAGTTTAAATATTTAAAATATATTGCATACTTTTAGAGGAACTAAATTAAAACTTAATGTAAAAATCTTTTAGAGTGAAATATGTTTCATAAAAAAAAGAAGATAAACAAATTACCTCTTTATATATTTACTGATTTTTATATATATGATAATAAAAATCTCTAAAAAACGCTGTTCTATAACCAATGTTGTAGTCAGCATAGTTCGATAGTTGAGACCTGTTTCATAGATCAGACTATAAACTGTTCTACACTCCAGATTATAAGCAGTTCTTTAGTTAAGAATGTAGATAGCTCCACAATTTTAGTTAGGACTATAAACATTTTCATAGTTAAGACTATAGACAGTTCAATAGTGAGACTAAATACGTTTCCGTAGTCGAGACAATACATAGACTGTTCTATGCAATAGACTGTTTTATAGCCAGCACTTTAGCCGACAGTATAGCCTTTTCTATAGCCAAGACTATAGTCTGTTCTATAGTCAAGACTATACACTGTTCTATAGCCAAGACTGTAGACTGTTCTATAGCCAAGACTATAGACTGTTCTATAGCCAAGACTATAGACTGTTCTATAGCCAAGACTATAGACTGTTCTATAGCCAAGACTATAGACTGTTCTATAGCCAAGACTATAGACTGTTCTATAGCCAAGACTATAGACTGTTCTATAGCCAAGACTATAGACTGTTCTATAGCCAAGACTATAGACTGTTCTATAGCCAAGACTATAGACTGTTCTTTAGGGATTTTCTATAAAAATTCCCATTTTCATAAAAGATCTTATTTTCTATGAAAATTCCAAATTTCTACGAAAATTCCAAATTTCTACGAAAATTCCAAATTTCTATGAAAATTCTAATTTTCTATGAAAATTCCACTTTTTCTATGAAAATTCCCATTTTCTATGAAAATTCCCAATTACAATGAAAATTCCCATTTTCTATGAAAATTTCCATTTTTTATGAAAATTTCAATTTTCTATAAAAAATCCAATTTTTTATGAAAATTCCAATTTTCTATAAAAATTTCAATTTTCTAGGAAAATTCCAATTTTCTATGAAAAATCCAATTTTATAAAAAAACATTTTTTCTTAAAAATTAAGTTTAAAGTAAATAAATTTTAAAGCCTACTTTTAGGCTTAAACAATATTTAAAAACAAAAGCATACTTTAGGTAAAAACTAAAACATTTTCATTTAATAACACTCTCATAATTTAACTCATAAAATTCTTAAATTTTAATTACCCCACATTATAACATTACCGCCACACCACTTAGCTATGGCACCGCCTTGCAGTCCTCCTCCTTTTGTACTAAATTTTAACTTAATTTTAATTTTGTTTGTTTGATAAAAATAAAACACTTTTTAATGTTTCTTTAAATAATGTATAATTAGACATTAAACATATAAACATTTTCTTTATGACTATAAAATGCCATAATAATATTATTCATTTTATTTTTCCTTTAATTGTAAATTCCCCGAAGACAAGACTTTTAAAACGACCAACAGGCCTTGACAATTTTTGTTTCTATATATATGTATATTTTCTTCATTTTTGTTGGTTTTGTAATATTTTATAAGGTGGTTGGTTGCTGCTTGTTGTGTAAAATATTATTTTAAATATATACATAATTTTGTTGGCTTGAGTTGTGGCTAAAACACCGCAACATGGTCATTAGCAAGTTGTTGGTTGATTGTGTGGGTGAAAAGACTTTAAAAAATGACTTTCATGACCCAGACCTTCCTTTTCTTGTCTTATCTAGAAACTGTTGTAATAATGTAACAACAACTAAAGCATACTTTAATGATAAATATTGTGTGCTAAAGTATTGTTGTGATTTTGTCTTTTGTTGTTGTTGCTGTTGTTGAGGAGGTATGCTGCTACTGTCTTTTTATGTCCTGCTTTTTGCAAACTATATTTTATAATATCAAGGTGGTAACTTAATTGTACTCCTGTTGTTATTTGTGTTTTGGTATTAAAACGGCTCTATAATTTTATTAAATTTATGTTTAAATTCCTTTTTTCCATTGTGTTGAATGTTATCTTGCGTTCTTCTTTCACCGGTGGCAAAGGATGTTGGAAAATTTTGTTTTTAGGTTTGTTTTATGATAATGACTTTATTGGCTATACAAAACGGGATACTTACAGGAAAAGAGGAATCTTAATGATATAAAGGAGAATAGTAAATTTTAAAGGAGCCACGGAAGTAAAATATTTGTATGCTCTACTTCATGAAATTGCACCAAAATTGATTAAATCATCAACTACCAAAATCTAGATTCTGTAGATCAATTCTTGTTTAGTGCTAGTCCAGATCTACTGCAGTTCTAGTTCAGTTCTAGTTCAGTTCTAGTTCAGTTCTAGTTCAGTTCTAGTTCAGTTCTAGTTCAGTTCTAGTTCAGTTCTAGTTCAGTTCTAGTTCAGTTCTAGTTC
>NC_060950.1:66896558-66922806 GCF_022045245.1 Lucilia cuprina | reverse complement strand
TAGTTCTGTTCTAGTTCTGTTCTAGTTCTGTTCTAGTTCTGTTCTAGTTCTGTTCTAGTTCTGTTCTAGTTCTGTTCTAGTTCTGTTCTAGTTCTGTTCTATTCTATTCTAGTTCTATTCTAGTTCTATTCTAGTTCTGTTCTAGTTCTGTTCTAGTTCTGTACTAGTTCTCTTCTAGTTCTGTTCTAGTTCTGTTCTAATTCTGTACTGGTTCTGTTCTAGTTCTGTTCTAGTTCTGTTCTAGTTCTGTTCTAGTTCTGTTCTAGTTCTAGTTCTGTTCTAGTTCTGGTCTAGTTCTGTTCTAATTCTGTTCTAGTTCTGTTCTAAGTAGTTCTCATGTATTTTAAAAATGCTCCGACATTTAATAATTTTATTAATTTATTTAATACTTAAATGATTTAAAACCCCTCTCACATGATGTTAAACAATTCTACTTAAAATGTCATAATTCAAAGAAAGCACCTATAATAACTCTTTCTTTTTTATTACACTTTATACAACAAAAACAGTGAAAAAGCAACAACAACAATCCAATTAATGCTAACGAGTCCGTATTTTACCCTTCACCCCTTAAGATGGTGAACAGCATTTAAATCAGGTGTGGCTAGTCTGTCTGTCTAGTAAACAGCATACAGAATTTTTTTTTCTTCCTTTGACGCCCTCTAACCTAGAGGGTATGTCTGTATTTATGTTTATTAATTTTTATAATTATGACTTTAATAATTCTAATTTATTTTATGGCCTTGTAAGTGTTACTCGCACTACTACAACTGCAAAATGGCCCCTTTATTTAAATTGCGCTTTAAATTTATATAACACTTACATACGTTCTCCTAAAAGTATACTTTAATTTTTTGTAAACATGAAAATTTTGACTTAGAAACCCCTTGATACATATATTATATACGTATGCACGTGTTGATTACATTTGATATTTTGCTTTCCTGTCGGTTATAAAAGGCTTTTTCTTTAAGAGACATATATTTTAACAGTTACCCCTAAAAGTCTGCAATGCTAAGGTTTTTTCTAACCGTGTCGTTGACCATCATTAACGCATGTTTTTCCGAAAAAAAGAAACAAAAAAAAAACAGGATTTGGGTGGGTGTTTTGTTTTATTTGTGTTACTTTTTTGTACAATATAAAATTCTTTTATAGCTTTATAACACGCTAATAACTAATGTTTTTATAGTCATCATAAGGCTTTATTTTTTTTTTGTGCTATAGAAAAATAATAAACTGAGTTGCTTGAAAAGTTTTTGTTTTTTTATATATCTAAAAGCCTCTTATATAATAAAATATTATGACAAGTTGTTATATTTTTGCTCTTTTTTTTTTCTTCTTCTGCTTTTTCATTCAAACTAAATGTGTGAAAGTAGGTGTGTGTTTTTTGTTGTTGCTGCAAAAAGCGTTAAATGAAATTATGATATTCATAAAATTTAATTGCCAAAACAAAAATATTAATATTTGAATAATGAGTATAATATTTAAATTAAATAAAAGTGAAGGAAAGAAAGAAAAAACAACAACAGTCAGACTGTTTAACATGTCTGGCAAATTAATTTGTGTGGAAAAGTTTTAAAATATTTAGAGGTTTTTAATTGTGAGCTTTTTAAAAAAGAGGAAGGGTTTAATTTTGAAGGTCCAATTCAATGGTATTATTAGAAGACTAAAGCTTCGTCTTATGTACTACGTTTTTTATCTGAAACTCAGTAGTAATTTATAAGCTTTTAATAATAAGCTTCAATATGTATGTAGAGGTATCATATAAGCTTATTTTGTAAATATTTGTGTAGTCCTACGTAAGCTTCAATCGTACGTAAGCTTTTATTAGTAGTCTGTAGCTTTATAAACTTAAACCATAGAACTTTTGTGCTCAATGATAAGTATCAATGCCAAAGTAAACGAAATATTTCAAATCATTGATCTTAATGATTTAATAAAAGCTTTATATGTTACCTTAAAAAGCTTTTTAAAAGCTCTAAAAGTCTCCTTTAGTTCAATATTCGGAATATGTTTCAATCGTAAATCATTGAATATCTGCTGATAAGCTTTTGTTATAGATGCTTGCAAAGTCTACAATTTACAAGCAAAACTTAATGAAACTAATTAAAAGCTTTTATTCATACATTACTAAGTTTTTTTGAAAGCTCTACTGGTCTCCTCTGGATCAATATTCGCAATATGTTTCAATCGTAAATCATTGAATATCTGCTGATAAGCTTTTGTTATAGATGCTTGCAAAGTCTACAATTTACTAGCAAAACTTAATGACACTAATTAAAAGCTTTTATTTATACAATTTTTTTCTTGTGGATTTCTTTTAGTTTGAAGAAAAAAAGTTTTTTTGTGTGTTCTCAAAAACCTTTTTTTGTAGATCTTCATTTATTTAACAAAAAAAGTTTTTATTACAGTAATATGGGCAGAGCTTAACACAGAGATATTTACGAAGATTCCTAAAAGCTTTTTTATACTTAGATCTTTATGTAGTTTATAAAAAAACTCTCTTTTTAAATATCAAAAGAAGCTGTCATTTCATTCAGGAATTTGCATTATAAGATCCAGCAAAGCTTTTATAAACATTAATCGAAAATCTTTATGCATACAAGACGAAAAAGCTTTTATAGCAGATTTGTATTTAGTGCCGAAAAAGCTTTAAATATAAACTTTTATAGAGTCTGGGCTAACCTTCAATCACGAATGTTGTTCTTGTTCCTTAAAAGCTTTTATTACATTAAAGCTTTACAAACATTTTTGTGTACTCCGACAATGAAAAACTTCTAAAGAAAAGCAAATTCTTATAGAAAAGCTTTTAGAAGAATCATAATTTATATGCGATAATAAGCTTTAAACAAAGATTCTATTGAAGATTATAAACGTTTATTTTTAATCATTTCATAGAATGATTTAAAGCTTTACAATAAAAAGCTTTAAATGAGGAACATTTTCATGTAGAAAAGCTTTTGCTCATGATCTTTTTGTTTACAAATTATATGCAATAATAACACATCCTTCCACAATCTATATTAAGCTTTAATCAAAGATATTTATGCGGATAAAAAAAGCTTTTATTTTGAGCGATTTTGTTTTCGAGCTTTGTTTATTATATAAAAGGATTTATTGCAGATCTTTGCTGAGCTTTTATTAATAATCTTTAAAATTAGTTAAAATTCATAAAATATTTTAAAATTGTTTTTCTTCATCTCCCTACAGCCTGACAACCAATACAATTGTATTTTTCTCTTCCTTTGCCTACTGTTTTAATAAAGAAAAGAAAAAAATCAAAATTCTTGAAATAAGGATAACAAAATGCAAAAAGAAAGTGCATAAATATTGTAGTTAGAAAAATAAACATAAGAAAATATTTGTACTTTATACAGGCAGTCGTCAGACGTCGTCCTCTTAGATTCTGACTACTTTGACAATGTATATATTAAGAAGAACTATCTTAGCATCATGTTCATTTCTATACTACATTTAGATGCTCTTCTTTTTTATTTTGTAAAAGAACATGACGTGTATGAACCAGCAAAACATAAATATTTTATAAAAAAATCTTTTTTTTTTGCAAAAAGAAAATAACATAAAGTCTAATAGTAAGAATTCTTTAGATATTTTTCTGTTATTTTTATATGCTTTTTTGCCAAGATATTTTTTCTGTCTTTGAGAATTACAGTGATTTCTTTTATGTAAAAGATTCACTATATATTTCTTTTTTCTTCTTCCCTTTCCTACTGTCTCCCTCATTCATGGTGTCTTCGGGCTACATATTCCGTTGAAAACAATTTGCATTTGTTTTTTAGGACAACCAGAGTTGTGCTACATACTCCTCTTCTTTATACTTATATTTTATATCCTTGCATACCTCTACATAGTTATTTCTTTACTCTTTGTTTATCTAACCATAGTTGTAAGTATATGGGTGTTCACTTCAAGTTTTATGTATATGATGACATTTTATTTCAGTTCTTTTTTTTCATTTATATGAAAACATTTTTCTATTTGGAGTAAAAAGAAGTGATTTTTCTTTAAAAAACTACATCAATAAAAACAAACGTAAGAAAATGTAAAAAAAAAACAATATTTTTTGAATTTCTTTTTTTTAAGGAAATTTAATGGTTTTTGTGCATGTGGTGTGAAAGTTGTAGAAAGTATTTTTTTGGGAACTTACATTTATTGATTGAAGTCATGTAAAAACTTCAATAACAAAGCAGTTTTTTTACTCTGGTACATGTAAATGTGCGAAATTTTAATATAAAACTTAAGTGGTAAATATAATATATGTGTAAAATACTTAAAGTTATATTTTACAGAAAATAGTTGTAATAAAGCTTTACATACTCCATAATAAGCTTTAGTTGTAAAGTTTTAAATAGTGCATGATTAGCATCAATCATAGAAAGTCTTTTATTCTGCAAACATGTATTTCTTAAAATACAGAAAATAATTTAAAAAAGCTTTACGTAGTCCATGAAAAGTTTTGATTGTGAAGCTTTAAATAGTCTTTTATAAGCTTTAATTGATAAAGTTTCTAATAGCCCATGAAAATCTTGAATTTAATTGCTCTATATAGCTTTACTAAGGATACAATAGTTGAGTTATTTAAGCTTTTGATTAAAAGAAATGAATATGCTTAATATAGTAAAGGAAAAGCTTTATATGGAGAACTTCAAAAAGTTCATGTTAAGCTTTTATCCACAACAAGTTTAAAGCTTATTACAGTCTTTGTTGAAGTTAAATTGTGAAAAAATTAAATTGTTATTGCAAATAAGCTCGAATTTTAGAGCCTAATGTAGAATAGATAACATCATTTACAAAGCTTTCTATAGTATAGTTCTATGGTAAGCTTTGATCATTGTATATACCTTTATAAGCTTAAATCGTTAAGCTTTTTATAGTCTTTGACAAAATATAGTACTAAGGTTTAACTTAGCCTAATATAACCTTTAGGAATAAAGCTTTTTATAGT
The DNA here is from genome assembly GCF_022045245.1 of Lucilia cuprina. Classification (NCBI taxonomy): domain Eukaryota; kingdom Metazoa; phylum Arthropoda; class Insecta; order Diptera; family Calliphoridae; genus Lucilia; species Lucilia cuprina. The sequence continues at coordinate 66,917,840 of NC_060950.1, read as the reverse complement.
CCATGTTAAGCTTTCACACATCGCTAGTAATAAAGCTTTATATATACTAAGCTTTTACTGTGAAACTTTAAATAGCTCATGCCAAGTTTCCATCATGAAATTCTATGGCGTTTATGATAAGCTTGTTGTTTAATACAATCTATGATAAGTTGCTGATAAGCTTTTATTCATAATAAGTGGAAATTATAAAGCATTATATAGTGCATAAAGAAAACTTTAAACTGGTCATTATAAAGATTTAAACTCGTCATTATAAAATGAAATCGTAGAATTTTTTTTTTAGTTTATTACAAGGTTTTATTGTAAAGCTTTCTATAATGTATTATAAGTCTCAATGGTAGAGTTTTATTATATCTAGAGTTTTATTATATCCTAAAGCTTTTCAAAGTCCAATATGAGCATAAATTTTAGAGTATAACTAGTCTATACATTCATTCAAAGCGGATATAAATAGTTAATTATGGAGGATCGTTGAGACATAAGAAACTTTAATAGAAAAGCTTTATTTGTTATCTGACAACTTCAATAATAAAGCTTTATGTGACAAGATTCGATCATGACATTTATATAAAAAATAAAAAGCTTAATTCTGTGTTTATCTTATAAACTTAACTAAAGTATAAACCAAGAAGCTTTGTGTAGTAAAAGTTAAGCTTTAATCGCAATACTTACTATAGTGTATGTTAAGCTTTAATCACAAAGCTTTCTGTAGTCGATAAAGCTGTGTATATGTCATAGTAAGCTTAAATCATAAAGCTTTTTATAGTCGACAAAGCTTTTTATAGTCGACAAAGCTTTATATATACCATAGCAAGCTTTTGAAAGCTGCTCTTGCTAAATGTCTACGGTTCAAGCTAAGCTACTTTTGTAAAGCTTTTAAATGTATTAATTAAGAATTTTGTTAAGGCAACGTATAAGCATTAATAGCATAACTTTTAACATACATCTTTCATTATTGCCTTCTTAAGCTTTTATAAAGTTTCCTATTTTTACATAGTAAACCAAAAAGCTTTAATACAAGAACTTAACATTATTTCTTTATTCAAAAAGCTTTATTTATTGCATGATAATCTTCAATTATAAAGCTTTATATATATTAAATAATAAGCCTTATTTCGTTGAAATATAAAAGCACAATTTCTTTTGTTTTTTTTTTTCTCTAACTCCCAACATTAAGCTTTTACGACTTAAAGTTTTTTTCGTTTCTGCTTCCGCCAAATTTAATATTCTTTTAATAAATATCTTTTCTTCTACTTGAAAAGCTATAATTTTAATTAATTTCTTAATAAACAAATAAGCCTTCCTTTTTTTTAATAATATTGACTTCGTTTAAAAGTCATAACTTTTAATTACTAAAAGACCCTATAATTTTTGCCTTACTTCATGCTTACTCTTCAAAAGCATACTTTTAGGTTGTTAACTCAAGGAAAAGGAAAACAACAGTTAACTAATTTCATAACAATATGTTCACTCTTTTTTTTTCTTTGCGCTTTTTTTATTATTAAAAACATTTAACTTTATGTAGATTTTATGTTAAAGAAATTAAAAATTTCATTACTTTGACTTTTAATACTTACAGCAAGTGGAGGAAAAAGAAGAAAAAGAGCACAACATTAATAAAATATAAAATACCAAAAATAAAAAAAATTAAATAAACCTATAAAAAAAAGCTTTACAAGAATCAACAATTTACTGGTGAATTTCTTTTTTCACTAGACTTTTACAACAATAATAAACAATAACAAGAAAAAGAGAAGAAAAATATGAACTTATTAAAGCCTTAAAGTGTTTGATAAAAATATATATAAAGTATAAGCAAAAGGGTTATTTATGACTCACTCTCTTGCTCTGTTATTTTTTGTTTGTTTATATTTTATTTTTATTACCACCTTGAAGAAAAAAAATAAAACGTAAGATTTTTTTGCGTGTTAAAAGTGCTCTCAGGTTATTAAAAGTAACCTACATAATGTTTACAATATATATGTAACTGCATACTTTTAGGCTTACAATAAGAAAAACTTTTACATTTTCTTGCTTAAATTCTTAAAATATACGTTTAATATGCCTGAAAAGTTGGTAACAAAAATAGAGAGCAAACCATTATATTTTTCTTTTAATGCTTACGTTTTCATAATTTTCATGTTCATGTTCATTTTGAAAATATTTTTTGTATAATTTTTAGCAATTGTTTTTTTTTTTTCCTTTTCCATTTACGACTGTGTATACTGGCTTAATTTCATGTGTGTCATAAAAATGAAATATAGGCCTTATGAAAGGAAATAGTAACTATGTATTATTACTTTTACTACTGCTTGAATTAGTTTTTAGTTGAATTTCGTTTCTTTTTTGATATGGTCAAATTTATTCCAAATTTATATACTTTTTTTTCAAACACGCAAAAATTTTACTTTATATTCTGTATTTTTTGTTATACCAAAGAATCATCTTTATTTTATGGCGATTCATAAAGTGTGGTCGTTTTGCTATAAAACAGAGAGTGCAAAACTGACATATAGTACGTTTCCTGCTGACATGTCATTAGTTACACAGTGCGTTTTATAAAGGTTTAATAAATGCCAAATAGAAGGAAGTTAGAGGACATATATAAAGTCAGGCAATTATTATAACGGTTATTAATTGTGTTCTAAAGGAAAATATATTTTTAAAAATATTTGTTAAAAGTTAAAAATAAACAAAAAAATTTAGCTTTATTATATATTTACAAAGTTTACATGGACGGACGGACGAACGACGGACGGACATAGCTAATCGACTTTTCACTGGTGTATGGTATAACAAGCTTTTGTGTTAAGCCCCTCTATATCCATACAAAGCAAAGCTGAACTAGCATTGTATAAAGTTAAATCTGAGGCTTTTAATATCTAACATTATGGGCTTCTCTTTAGTCATTAGATAAACTTAGATAATAGAAATTTTTATAGTCGATTCTATAAACATGAAAAACTGGTTCCTACTTTTAAGCTTAAAGCTTATTTTGAGGTATCTTTGTTTATAAGCCTGTGTATAGTCTAATCGAAAGTGAGGACTTAGTTCAATATAAGCTTCAGTTAAAGAACCTTTTCCATGAAAAGCTCGAATCGCAGAATCTTATATAGTCCAATTTAAAGCTAAATCAATAGTGTGTACGATTCTATAGTTAAAGTCGACATTTCGACTTTTTGCATTTTATGCAATGTCGATTTTTCGACTTTTAGCATTTTGTAAATAGTCGACTTTTCAACTTTTCGACTTTTCGACTATTTTCGAATTTTGACTTTTTTTTCTATTTTCGACTTTTTCCGACTTTTTTGGACTATTTTCGACTTTTTCCGACTTTTTGACTATTTTCGACTTTTTCCGATATTTTCCGAATTTTCGACTATTTCAGATTTGTCGACGATTTTTTGACTATTTTCGACTGTTTGACTATTTATGTCTTTTTTCGACTTCTTCCGCCTTTTTTCGACTATTTTCGACTTATTCCGACTTTTTAACTATTTTTTACGTTTTTCGACTTTTCGACTATCTTTGACATTCTCCGACTTTTTAACTATTTCTTCGACTTTTTCTGACTATTTTCGAATTTTTCTGACTTATTCCAGCTTATCGACTTTTTCCGACTTTTTTTTCGACATATTTCGACTTTTGGACTATTTTCAAACTTTTCGACTTTTCCGACTTTTTTCGACTTTTTCCGACCTTTTCGACTTTTCAGACTTTTTTCGACTTTTATTTCCAAAGTCAACTTTTTTCACAGACGATAGTCGGGTTATCGACTTTTTTGGAACAAAATAGTCGACTTCGACTTTTTTCGATTATTCGAAAGTCGATTTATAGAACCCTTGTTTAAAGTGCCTATTTCAAACATTAATCACATACCATTTAAATCTGTTTAACTTGGGGACCTTTTAAGCTTTATTGATGATTACTAATGGTTTAATATAACATTGAATCGTATGACTATATAGAGTAATACAAGTTTCAATCATGACTATATAGTGTGTCCTATAAAGTTTCAATTCGTTCAATTGCAGGTCTCTGTTTCAGTCCAATAAAGTTAGCAAGTGTCTAATTGCTGATCTCTATATCAGTTTGATATAATGCTTATTAAAATTTGAATGATGGTTTCAGTCCAAGGTCCATGTGTCGAGATCTTAATACAGTCATATTTAAAATTCAATTGTAGGACCATATAAGCTTTAATCGCAGGAACTGTTAGGTTTAGTTTAATCTGAGGCTTTGAAAGTGAGTTTTTATAAAGGCATTACTGACTTTAATCATAGGTCTCTGAATAGTCCACTGTAAAGATTCAAGCATCGAATTGCATGACTCTGTATCAGTTTAATATTAGGCTCTATAGTTGTAATGATGGATCCTTTATAAGCATCATTAGCTTCAGCACTGACCAATCCAGGGTCTCTTGTTGTAATATATCAAAGTCCTGTCCAAAAGACACATTCATTTATAGGGACTAGAATATATAAAATGACGTAATCTTCTCTAAAAGACGTAGTCTTGTTTAAAAAACCTCCTTTTGCCCAAAAGATGTACTCTTGTTTAAATGACGTTATGTTTTTCGAAAGACGTAGTTAACGTAGACAAAAGATTATAGCCTCACAAAATGACGTTCATTTATATACTCACACACTCCAATAGACTCCACAGCAATCTATCAACAATCTATTTGTACAAATTTCAAAAATTTCCTTTCATCTTCCAAAAACAAATACATAGCTCCTAACACAGGTTTTTATTGTCTATTTAATAGAATGTTTGATTTGATAACAACAAAGTAAGTACTTTCTTCCAAAAATTTCTCTTTTCCTATACAAACATACACAACATGTATGTATGAGTGAGTAAAAAAATTTCTGCCTGAAATAATACAATTTATTCCTATGTCTAACCTCTTTAAGACAAAAGATATTGATCTAAAATTCATTTCATTTGTAAAACCAACAGAAATCTTAGTAAGAATATACTCTTAGCTAAATAGTTTATATGTATGTATGTAATATATAGATGTAAGTACTAAAAGAAATTATTCAACCATAAGATTTTAATGATTTGCTTAACACATATACATATACTTTTACATATAATATTAATAAGTATGCAGAGAAGTCTAAGTGTGTATATAGAGCAAAAAAACATTTATTGAAGTTCTTGTCTTCTTGCAAAAAGTAAAGCATATATTTAGGCAACGAAAAAAAGAATAGCAGTTGTATATGTTCAAGGAGCAAGCAAGGAACTGCAGTTATCTTTGAAATTTTTGTTTAAAAATGAAAATTTTTTTAAGGAATATATATATTGGAAAATATTTCAAAGAAAAAATTTTCAGATTTTCCTAAAGACCAACTTCTTTTGCTTTATGTTAAAACAAACATGGAGATGATGTTTTTGGCATAACATAACCAATAGGAAATTTCTTGAGTTTTCAAAAGACAGACACTTTTTTTTAAATAATTATAATTAAACTGCTAACAAAAGGCCGAAAAGTCTTTAAGACAAGTTGTAGGATTTCTGTTTTTAAAATAATTTCCTATTGGTTATTTTAAACGTACATGTCTTGATAATACTTAATACTTATGCAACAATAAAAGAAATGAGTTAAACAAACATTTGCTCCTAAAAGTATGCAACCGTAAAGCAAGTGTTAAAACTTTATAAAAACACTCATACGCACACATGCTCTCTATAATAATTTTCAAAATTGTTACAAAACTTAAAATTTTCCTTCGAAGCCCAGCAGCTAGCAAAACAAAAAAAAAAGAAACTTATTTACAAAAACTTTAAAGTTTCTTTTTATGGTTATGGCATTTACAGATTCTTTCTTAAGGTAGTATGAAAAGAAAAACACACACACTCACACACTTATGAAGAAAAACAATCAGTAACAATAATCCTATCTAACATACTAACACATATACATACATATGTATCAATGTATGTATGTGTGCCTTCCTTTACAAATTTACCCTTTAAAAGAAATTTTTCTACTTTTTTTTTTGGAAAACATATGTAAATTTTTGCTTAACATTTATAAGAAATGCTAGACAAATATTTTTACATATGTATTTGTTACGGGTTTGTTTACTATAAAGCCAAAGAACATGAGTTATAAAATGTTGAAGAAAATAAAAGTTTTATAGAATTGTTAAGAAAAAAAAAAAAAAAGAATACAGAATTCGAAGAAATAAAGAATTTATAGAGTTTACATAAATCTTATGTTAGTTTTTGTTACTTTTGTAATTTTTTTAAACAAATTTGCTGAACAAATTCAATCAATAGTATTCACCTCGATTTTAAAATAACATCTGATCTTTTCAATTTACGAGTTCTACACTTTTAAACATAAACACAGATAAAAAAGTAAACATACACGCCTGGTGCCAAATTGACATCAATGTGTTTATAATTTTTTAATACGTAAGACGTTGTCAACATTGCAATAATTTGTTGTCGAAATCTAAATTTTATAAACTTCCGTTGTCTAAATGTTAACAAATGTGGTAAGCTCACTACTTGCAACAATCTGTGGGTGTTGTCGTACTTATGCATATACTTTGAAAACAGATGTTATTGAAAAATTATAAAGACTTTGGTGTTAATTTGCTACCAGGTGTGTATATTTGTCCCCTCTGTGTTCCCGAGTATACGACGTCTAGATCAGTTACGCCCACAATTGTTTGTAGACTAATTTTATGCTAAATATTTACCTTGGTACTAGCACAACTTGTATTCAATTCATATGACAGCTACCACGCCCACTATTGCTGGAATGTCCATCTTATCATAATGTTTATATTTCTACTAAAGTTATTCCTATATTTTGAGAACTCTAGCTGTTTTAATTTCTCAGACAAACGAAATTTTTTTATTTACACTATATGGCAGATGTCTACGCCCACTTTTTCTATACCACCCATTTCTATAAAAAAAATTCTGTAATATAAATTCTATTTTCTAGCGATATGTGGCGATGTCCATTTGTCTGTCCATATTATTAGTAAAATGATATAGTTTGACAGATATATATATATGTAGTTTGGAAATTACACTTTATAGGAGGTGTCACATTCACTTAATGACTATTGGCATTTATTTAGTTGTGGGCATGACAATGTCCTTCTGTCTGTCTAATATAAATATTAATGCTGATTAATGCAACTCTAGAAACTTTGTGGACTTTAGCTGTTATATTTTCCCAAATATATGAATTTAAGTATTTACATATTATGGTAGGTGCCACACCCACATTTTCAAGATCGTCTTGTAAGGGACAGACCAACGCCCATACCTATAGCTAGACTGCACATACGACATCTTAAGCTTTGGATTATTGAAATAAATTCAGAATCTTCAATTCGTTAATATCCAATTTGGATAAATACTGCAATTTGGATAAATACTGCTGCTTGGAAACATCTTGAAATTGCTGATTGTCCAATAACAACAAGCGGTGTCCGTAGCAATGTCCGTCTGTCTGTCCATACAAATAGTACAAACTTTGATGAGACTAGACTTTAAACTTTAGCGAATATATGCATTATGGAATTAACACTTTATAGGAGATGTCACTTTCACTATATGACTTTTGAAATTTGTTTAAATGTGGGCATGGCGTTGTCCGTCTGTCTTTCTATATTAATATTAATGCTGAAGTTACTCTCAGAAACTTTGTGGACTTAAGCTGTTATATTTTCTCAGTTATAGGCATTTTAATACTTACACATTATGGGAGGTGCCACACCCACTTCTTCAAGATCGTCTTATAAAAGACAGACAGTCGTTCATACCTATAGTTAGGCTTTACATAAGACATCTTAAGCTTCGGATTATTGATATAAATTGATTCCCTTCAATTCGTATTGTACCCAATTTTCCGAGTTTTTGATAAATCCTGCTGCTCACAAATTTCCTTAAATTTCTGCTTGAGTTTGACAACAATCTTCACAGAGTAATACTTTCTATTCTAGTTAAATTATCACAAACTTTCACTGGAACATATCTTTTTGCTCTACACCCAATAGTTTAAATTCTTTTACATTAAGTTCATTAAAACTAATTGATTTATTTCTCAAATAACTTAGAAAATAAAATTTAATTAAATATTTAATAACCTATTTATATGTACCCATAACAATTTACATTTCGTTACAATCTTTCCATATATCAATCATAAAATACAATTTAATATTTAAGGAAGACAAGTCACTATGCTATGCTATGTGTGTGTATGTATTTGTGTAGAAACGTTTGATCAACTTGTGTTTGTTTGTGTATATGTGTTTTGCCTATGGCCACCATAGAAAACTATAAATTCAATTAAATATTGATTTGTAATAAGATTTGACGCATTTGACAGATGGTTACAATACAACTATAGTTTGTAATACACACAGACATAGAAAACAAGGTGAAAGTTACTTGAATATAAGAAGGATATTTATATTAGTTACACTTATGAAATAAATGTACTTTTATGGACATTACAATGTGAAAGTGTATGTTGAACAACACCTGGCTTGTTAGGTGAAATTCCAAGTAGTTTTATAGGTAGGAGTTTGGTGGTTACTTTAAAGACCTCAAGTAATCTATAAAGGGATACCGGTAGTTACTCTTAAATAACTAAGTAATTTAGAGCTGGAAAATGTTTTAGCTACTTAAGTTTCCTAAAATTTCAACACTGCAGGGTTTTAAAGTTTTATAACTTAAAAGCAATACATAGAAATTTTCTATTCTACACACACACACACACATACACACATAAATAGAAAAACCATCAATATTCGACATTTATGATATTAATGATTACTCAATTGAAAATAAACACATACATGTTTAGATTAGTTTTGACATCAAATGGACAAGTTAATGTATGTATTAATAAAATATGTTTATAGATGTTTTTGTTCGTGTGAGTGACCCGGAAATACAATATATTCAATACACACTTACAACCATAAAAGAACCCATATATATATAGTTTACAAATGAAATTGTTTTATAAGAGAATTTCTTCTAATTCAATAGAATTTTATTTTTTTGTTTGCATAACAAGACCATGACAGCCAATTCCCTTTATATTATGTTTCTGAGTATAGAATTAATTTCTACTTTTTGCATTTTATTAAAGGCAAACATTTTAAGCAAAAATCTATAGACCTTTTTTTCTTTGGTTTGCTTGGAGTTTCCACCAAATTGGTCGTTTTATTTATGATGTCTAATGCTGCAAACCCAACTGTATAGTTAGTTACGAAATATATGTTTATGCGGGTTTTGTTCTGTTTATGATGTTATAAATCTTAGAGAATAATTAACACAACACGCTCTTTTGTTTAAGCCAAACAAATTCTATTTAGTTTTGGCATCTTTCTCCTGGCGGAATAAGCTCACAATTTAACATTTCAATTTACTAGTTGATTAGTAAACCATTGTCATACATACATATGCCTGAGTATAGAGGGGGGTGGTGTAAATTCAAATACTGGTGCCTGGTCAAGGGGGAGTTTGTTCGTTTGTTTTATTGTTCATCTCAATTTTTTTTTGGTAGACAAATCAAACTGGAAAAGTTTGTTGTATATAAGCAGTGTTAATGATTTGTAAGCAATCATTAAAGTAAGAGAACACAACAAATGCTTAATAATGGCGTGAAGATGGTGGTAAAGAAGGAGGAGATGGAGGAAGTGGGGCTTTGTTTTTAAGACATCTATTATCTGAAAATAAAACTAAATAATAGAGCTTACACAAACATTCAACTGCTTATTTTGTCTTTTGTTGGGAACTAGTTTGCTGGAATTGAATGTAAGGAACCGTTTAATTAAAATAAAACTTAAAACTTAGACTATAGTCAGAACTAATGCCTAAACAACAGACTTGACTATAGCCTAGACTACATATAATATAAGCTATAGACTAACTGTCTAAATCATAAACATTTATCAAGGGTTTATAGAACAAATTTTGTATTAAAAATTGATTTTTAAACCTTTTATAAAAGTTAAGTCTTAGACTAGACTTAACTTTGCTAAGACAATACTGTGGAGTGTAAGTTAGACTATAGGCTTGATGGACTTTATCCTTGACTATAGATTGGACTATAACCTTAACTATAGAATGGTTAATAATCTAGACTATATTCTGGATAACAATCTAGACTATAGTTTAGACTATATACTAGACTACATTTTCGACTACAGTTTGCACTAGAATTAGTACAATAGCATAATAATAAAGTCAGGACTATAGCCTAGACAATATTCTTGACTAATCCCTAGACTTCACTTTGGACTTTAAACTTGACTACAATCTGATTTATAATCTAAACTATGAACTAGACTGCAGTCTGGACTATTGCCTGGACTACAATACGTACAATAGGCTTATAATAAAGTCTAGGCTATTCCCTAGGCTATGGTCTGAACAATACCCTTGACTTTAGTCTGGACAATAGCCTTAACTTTAGTTTATACTTTAGTCTGGACAATAATCTAGTTTGGATAATACCCTCGACTATAGTCTGGACTGTACCCTTGACTATAGTCTGGACAATAATCTAGTCTATAGTTTGCACAATAGTCTTGACTTATGTATAGATTTTAGTATAGACTTTAGTATAGACTTTAGTCTAGAATATAGTCTGTACAGTAGTCTTGACTCTAGTCTGGACAATAATGTAGACTATTGTTTGGACAATAATCTTGACTATAGTCTAGACTTTAGTCTGTACAATAGTCTTGACTATAGTCTATACTAATCTATAGTCTATATAAAGTATGGACTATAGTCTTGACAATAGTATGAACAATAATGTAGACTATAGTTTGGTCAATAGTCTTGACTATAGTCTGTACAGTAGTCTTGGCCATAGACTGGACAATAAGCTAGACTATAGTTTAGACAAAAGTCTTGACTATAGCCTAGACTTTAGTCTGTACAATAATCTTTACTATAGTCTATACTAAACTATAGTCTATATAGAATATAGACTATAGTTTAGATAAAAGTAGTGACTATAGTCTATACAGTGGTCTCTAATAAAGTCTAGACTAAAGACTAGATTACAGTGTGTACTATAGTCTGGACAACAGGCTGGAATAACGTTGACTATAGTCTTGACTGAATAGTTAGGACTATAGCCTATAAGTAGAAACAATTGTCTAGACTATAGTCCAAACTATAACTTTTTCTAGATTCTGTGTGAAAGTATAGTTTGGACTTTATCTAATACTCTGGTTTAAACTCTAGTCTATTTAATACTAAAGGTTGGATTATATCCAGTACTATAGTTTAGGTTATAGACTAAACATTACCCTAAACAATAGTCTGGACTACAGCCTTAGTCTAAAGCTACAAATTTGTGAAATTGAATTGTAAATGTTTGCATATTTTTTTCATAAAATGATTTAAACTCTAATTAAATTTCCTTACTTTAACAACAATTAAAACAAACTAAAGTTAAAATAATAAAAAAAAACCACAAACGTTTTCCCCACCATTAAATACATACAGTTTTAATAGTAAAGTATAAAATCATATAAGTAGTAAGCAGTAAAAAGCGTCATAATAAAAGTATGAAAAAACAGACCTAAAATAACATATGAAAACAACTCAATTTTGAGAATAGACACAACAGCAGGATATTGCAAGCAGTCATTTGTTTATTATTAACGATCTGTACAAAGACAACAACAACAGCAACGATAGTAAACTATAACTAGCTATATAAATTTTACAGTAATACGCATAACGCAGTTTATTGGACAAACAGTAATACAGTTTCCTTTTTGAGTTGGTAAATACTCATAAAGTAAAGCATACATTTAGGCAGACAAACACATATGTAAATGTGTAAATATACAAACATTATATTAAACACAAATGGCAAATTTGTGAGTGAAACGATTAATTTCGCTAAAAATAGCAGAATGTGTAATAAACAAAAGAGGAAAACACAAACAAATGGACGCGGGCAGGACAAAAGTAATAAACTTTGTTATATATTTTCTATTTTTTTTCTTTCATTCTTTCCGCCTGTGGTATATACTATAGAAAATTCATTTTATTTTTACAACAACCAAGCGTAAGAGAGCAGAAAAAAGCACTTAATATTTGTCATATGACAAACATGCATAATTTTAATTTTTTTGTTTTACTTTTTGGCAAAGTACACACACACACACACACATACATAAATGCAAACTCTGTAGATGTGAAATGAAAAATATTCAAAAACTTTTGACAACAATAAAGCTTATAAACCTTATGAATGTTGTATAATTTCAGGCGCCATTCATTCATAACAAACAATGAGTTATTTTGCGTTCCATTGAGTGTGTATGAGTGTATGAGTAAATGTAAAATTTTACATTTAGCTGACAGAGCTAGTAATAACAGCAGTAACATTCATGTTTGTAAAGTTCATATTTAAAGTAAAAATTTTGTGCAAAAAAACGATTTTCCCCTGATTTGTTTGTTCGTCTGATTTCGTTATGATTTCTTCCACATGCCACACAATAGTGTGTTATAGCAAACGATGTGGGCGGTTGGTTTTTTGGGGCGTTTTTTTTTCTGAACTCTATGAAAGGCGTATTCCATATGATGGCAATCATAATAAAGTGCTCTATGAAAACATATTTGCCGTATGCTCATCCTGCAAGTTATACACTTGTATACATACATACATTTGTTGTTATAATGTCACATAATATAATGTTGTGCCATATTCGTACTGAAAGGCTTTACATACAAATATTACGAGGAGCGAAAGGGTTAAATGGAGGGAGACAAAAAAAATTAACGCCAAAAACTGTGCTATAGAGACTAATGTAAATTTTGACATTGTCATTTGTTGTATGGCACATAAAATGCAATTTTTGTTTTTTTTTTTCATTTTCAAATGTATTTGTTTGTTATTTTGGTAAATGATGATTAAAATAATGAAAAATTTTTAAAGTAAACTTCATTCAAATGATTTGACAGTTTAAAAGGAAAATATTGGCTGTTGGGGTGAAAGTTTGGGAGGTCGTTTTCAGGTTTAATTTCAGTATATTGGGTAATGCGTAATACAGTTGTTGTGGGTTTGTGTATAAGATTACTTTTGGAAGACTCCAGACTAGACCCTTTAAGTACTTCATATTAGACTTGATATTCTGACTTCAATAGACATCCAAGTTCATCAGTTAAGGATCCAATCAAGACCCTTCATAATAATGATTTTAGTTTATGATTTAGTTTCTTAAAGCACTTCTTTCCAGACACTAACATAAGCTGTTTGAGTATTTGATTTCAGACTCCAATTCAAGACCTTTGAGTACTTGATTAAAGTCTGCATTCAATCTTAATTAAATATTGTTTTCATACCAATACTGTACTCGATTATATAGTCCAATTCTGTCAATTTAAGTATTTGATTTCAGGTTTTTGTTAATATATTTCTTTCGGATTACAAGCCAAGTTCCTTAAGTACTAGATTCCAAAGTTCTTTCTATGTTCTATTAGAATATGATTCAACACCCCAATCTCGGCTCTTTAAGTACTTGATTTTAGAATTCAATCCCGGATCTTTAAATACTGGATTTTAGAGCCCAATCCAAACTCTTTATTTACATGATTTCCGACTCCAATGCAGCCTTTTTAAGTACTTGATATCATTGTTCAATTCCAGTACATGGTTCACAATCCAATACAAACCCTTTAAGTACTTAGTTTCAAACTCCACTAGAGGTTCTTTAAGCATTTTGCTTAACCCTCAATTTTTGATATTGCTCCCCAATAAAGGTTCTTCAACGAACTTGATATCATACTCCAATCCAGGTTCTTTAAGTACTATTTTTTAGACACTCTTCAGGCTTGAATAGAAGTTTTTTAAATACATTTGTTCTATTCATAGTCGATATTGTAAGGTTGTATCGTAGTATGTCGTAATTTGTTTATTATTGATTTGTTTTTTTTTAATTTATGTAAAAAACGTGTATGACATACAACGACATCGATTGTAAATTGGACAATTATTTCCAAAGACCTATTGAGGTCCATAAAGTTCTCACATTGTTCAGTACAGGTTGCTCAAATACTTGACTTCAAACTCTCTATTCAGACTCTAAACGAAATCGATTTTTAGCTCAAATAGACTTTTTCAAAATAGATTTGTCCAATTCATAATCGGTGTTGTAAGGTTGTATCGTAGTATGTCGTAATTTGTTTATTATAGATTTGTTTTTGTTACAAAAAATAATATTATTTAAAAAATGTTTATAACATACAACGATATGACATCGATTGTGAATTGAATGTCGTATCACCTATTGATGTCCATAAAGTTCTTACATTGTTCAATCAAGTACTTGACTTTAAACTCTCTATTCAGGCTCAATTCATCTCGATTTAAATATTCTGTTCTGAAATTGATTTTAAACTCCAATCTAGCATCTTTACGAATTCGATTTAAGTTTCCAATCCAAGCTTTTGAAACACTTGATTTCAGACTAAAATTCAAACTTTATAAGGTCTTGATTTGAGACTACAATTCTCTTCCTTTAACAACTTCTATCTCAGTGATTTAAATAACAAACTATATACTATCTTATACACCTAATAATTATCCGAATATATCTCCGGTATTGCCCCCAAAAGTAATTAATTGATTTTTAATTATTTATCAATAAAAAACAAACTAACAAAATTCTACATAAAGTCATTTCCATACTAAACATTGCATGTTTCCCTAACACAAACTCGTTAGTCTACTGTCATTTATAGTTACTTTTAATGACAATTTTTGCTTAATAAAATTTTCTGTTTTAAGACTACACATGTCAAGCAGAGAACATTATATTTTTTTGTTGGTATTGTTGTTGTTTTTGTGTTCTTACAAAACATGAACAAAAATTTGTAAGTTTGTCATTACAAGTATATGACGTGGCATGTCTTTAGTCCGTATTTGCGTGTTAACATAAAAGATTAACATAACGTTAAAAATTTTGTATTGCTCTTAAAGGAAAAGAATTTGGAAATAAAACTATGCGCTGGTACTAAAAATTCCAAAAAAAAAAAAATACAAAAACAAACCATAAAATTTTGTAATAAAAATATTATATTACAGAAACAAAGAAAAAAAATTAGCTTAAAAGAATTTTTACTTTTATAATCCTAAAGTTATGCTAATTGTTTTTTATGTAATATATGTAATGTATAGCTAAAAGGGGTAAATGAAAATAATAGTTTTACGGGGGAAAAGAGAAAGGGAAAAGGCAAATGGCCAGGTCAGAGAGAGAGAGAGGAAATAAGGTAATAAAATAATGTAGACAAAATATGGTCATGAAAGAATTTTTAAGGCGAAAAATTGGCAATATATACTTTCAAGCAACTAAAAGTATGCTATAGTTATTAAATTTGAAGTAGAAACTTAAAAGTTGGTTATAGACTGTAATTGTAAGTACCTGTCATAACATTTTTTATAATTTTCTTTAGATTCTAATTGAAAATCTGGTGTCAGTGTTCATTAGTAGATATTTAAGAACTTCAAAGAAAAAAAGCTTTAAAAGGAGCGAAAAAAGAAGTACAATATACTAGATAAAAGAGCTGAAAAAGACCTGAAGAAGAGATGATGATTTTAATACAGCCTTGTCGTAGAGGAGATATTATTTCTATTTGATTACAAATTCACTACTTCTGAAGTCATTCTTAAGATGTCATTTTCATGTTCTTTTCTTGGAAGTTATTATTTTTGCTTTTTCGGCAGTCATTTAAAATCACTTTCATAGAAGGAAAAAAATCCACTTAGTGCACCTTTTGAAGTGGTAAGTCATTCTTTAACAAGTACTTTTTTGTCACTTTATAGTATTTCCAATTCCAGAAGTACTCTGTATTCATAGAGCTGAGATTGTAGTACTTATGTATTACATTTGCAGCATTAGTTATAGCATAGTTAAGTACTTAAATAAGATCAGCATTGTGGCGTTTTAAGTATGAGAATCATAGATGTCTATGTGTCCTAGTATGCTGTTCTAATCGTAAACAGTTTTCTCCAATTCCGGCATTTTCAATTGCTTCAAAAGTAGATTTTAATTGTTGGTCTTTGGTTAGTTAATTTTAAACTTTTACGTACTGAGATTCTAGTACTAGAATCCCTTTCCTAGTACAAATCCAAATCTCATTGGAACTGTTTTATTTTAATTCTTAGCTGCTTAACATTATATTTCGTTCTTGGTTTTTTTAAGATTATTTCTCCCCCTGTTAAAATTGTCAAAATTCCCCTAAAAATAGGCTTTCTTTTATTTCTGCCACTTGAGCAGTGCTAACGCTTGAGAGAGACCAATTGAAGTGTTTGCCTTAGAAATAGGTCACATTTGTTAATGCTTTATTTGTATAAGGAAAATAAAGAAATATTTCGCTACTTAAGATACCAAGATTTGATACAAATAATTCCCCCAAAAAGTAACCCTTGTTTTTTTTTTTGCTCTTGGTATTTAAAACTCACTTTTTCCTCATACTTAAGCATTACCTTAAGCCTCGTTTTTCAAAATATTTCTTTGTAATTAACTTCTTTACATATACCCCCTAAAAATATGCTATTCTTCCCCATTTTACATTTGTACTTCTCTTGCTACTTAAGTATATATAACATGGTATGATTTTCTTTAATTATCAGCCTAAAAGTAGGCTTTACTTTTGTTGCTTCAACTATAAATTATAACTCCTAAAAGAAATACTTTTATAATTAAAATAATTACTTTCAAAATTAACAACAAGGAAGCGAATAAACATAAAATAATAATAAAAAAACTAAAGCATACTTATAAGCAAAACAATGCTTTAAACTTTTTTAAAGTAAATTTTTTTTTATACAAAAAGCTATTGTTTTTTTAATTTTATTCTAAAAAATACTGCAAGCAAGCTGACAGAAACTCATCAACAGAGTTTCACACGAGACATTCACACATTTACATAAATAATAAAAAAACTAAGGAAAACTACTAAAGCAAAAAGTCAAGAAAATAGGCGGCAATTTTAAGCCTTAAGGTAAAATAAAACTTATATAAAACTCTACAAGGAAAAAGGGGCAACAAAAAAAAACTTGAAAAAAAACAAGCGACAAAATGCAACAACTTGACATGAAAACGTGCCCCAACACGAATATGAAAAATAGCTACAAGGCAAAACGGTCACAAACACAAACTAACCTCAATTG
Source organism: Lucilia cuprina (assembly GCF_022045245.1). Classification (NCBI taxonomy): domain Eukaryota; kingdom Metazoa; phylum Arthropoda; class Insecta; order Diptera; family Calliphoridae; genus Lucilia; species Lucilia cuprina. The sequence continues at coordinate 66,900,646 of NC_060950.1, read as the reverse complement.
ATGACGTTTTTATAAAAGAATAACAATGGTAACAAAAAAAAAAAAATAAAACAACTATAGCAGCAGTAGCATGAGGCTCAAGTTATTGTGCAATAATAAAACTTTGTTGAGGTAAAAGAACCCTAAACATATTTTTTGTTTTGTTACGACAAAAAAAGGTTTTTTGTAAGTAAGAAAAACATAATTCTGAAGTGTCTGAGTGATAAGTCGGGGGCTGCTTTTTTCAGAAAATCAACTAACAATAGCAGCAACTATAAGTGTTCTTTTTAATGTATTCTGAAAGGAAGAAATAAGTCTTGAATACAAAATTTAAACAAAATATTTGAGAAGACAAGTAATCGATTGCAAAGTTTTAGAAGAGAAAGTCGTTAACATTCTAATGTTGTAGCAGTTTTAAAGATCTAGTCCTTCCACAGGCTTTCTGATAAACTGATAACTATTCATAAGCTTAGTCCTTCTAAAGTTGTCAATATTTCAAAGACGTTCTGCCTTTAAAAATGTTCAAACTCTCTAATGACATAAACGGAAAGTTTTCCACAGCCTTTTTTATTGCCTTCTACTTGTATATTATACAAATTTTTCAACCTCTCTACCACAAACTTTCCCCTCAGCCTCCGTAGAACTCTACTAAAGAATTCTAAACTACAATTTGATTTCTTTTGCTTAAAATAATAACAACAAAAATACAAAATGCACTTTTCTCTGCGCTTAGTTAAATCTTTTTTTCTTGATTTTATATAATTTTTTTCCTCTTTTTGTATTGTATACAAAACAACACCACAGCAAACGCACAAAAGTATGCTTAGGATTTGAACTAAAAAAATAAAAGTGTAGACAAAAAGCTTGAGAAAAAAATAATAAAAATACATACATGTAGAGGAAAAACAAAAGAGTTTTCTGTTGCCTAACAAATGGGGAGTTATATTTCTTCCTTTGTTTTGTTGTTTTTATTTGTTATTTGTATACAAAGGACCAAGGTTGTTTTCTACAGATTTTTTGTTAAACAAAAATTTTTGTTTCAACACAAAAATTTTGAAATTATATTTATGTGTATTTAAAAAGTCTGTAGTATTTTCCTTTTATCTAACGAGAATTTTCTTTTCTCTCTCGTTTTTTTTTTTTTTTTTTTGCCATCAAGATATCATAGTTGACAACATCAAGTGTTGAGTGTTAATTCACACTTCATTTGAAGTAGTTTTTAATTTTTCTGTTACTTTGGTAATAATGGAATTTTTACTTTGAAATGATTTGAATGTTTTTGTGTAAAAGTGTCAAATTATAATCAAAGACTAGTTTCAATTAAAGTCTTGTGTGTTGTGCTTGTTGGTGTTGCAGAAAAGTATGCAATTAAAATTAAGAGTTTAATTTTGGATATCATTTTGAGAGAAAATTGAGTTTTTGGTAAAAATGTTATGTTAGTAGTATAATGTTAGTAGTATAATGTATAGTTAGTAGTTATACTATAGACTTAAAAGTCTTTCTACTGAAAAGTTTAGCTGAAGACTTTAGCGTATTAATACTAAAGACTTTAGTGACTTTATTTTAATGACTTTATCATCTTTATACAAAGGACTTTAGAATCTTTCTACTAAAGACTTTTTTAGTCTCTACACTCAAGATTAAGTGTATTTGTACTAAAGACTTCAACGTCTTTATACGAAAGACTTTAGCGACTTTATACAAAGGACTTTATCATCTTTATACTAAAGACTTTAGCGTCTTTATACAAAGGAATTTATCATCTATATACTAAAGACTTTAGCGTCTTTATACCAAAGACTTTAACGTCTTTATACGAAAGACTTTAGCGAATTTATACAAAGGATAAAGACTTAAGCGTCTTTATACTAAAGACTTTAGCGTCTTTATACAAAGGATAAAGACTTTAGCATCTTTATACTAAAGACTTTAACGTCTTTATACTAAAGACTTTAGCGTTTTTATATTAAAGACTTTAGCGTCTTTATACTAAGAACTATATCGTCTTAATACTAAAGACTTTGGCGTCTTTATACTAAAGACTTTAGTTTCTGTCTAGTCATCTTTATTTTAGCGCCTTTATATTTAGCGTCTTTATAACGAAGATTTATACTAACGACTTAGGCGTCTTTATACTGAAGACTTTAGCGTCTTTATACTAATGACTTCAACATCTTTATGCTAAAGACTTCAGCGTCTTTATACTAATCACTTTAGCTTCTTTCTAATCTAGACTTTAACGTCTTTATACTAAAGACTTTACCGTCTTTATACTAAAGACTTTAACGTCTTTATACTAAAGACTTAAACGTCTTTATACTAAAGACTTTAGCGTCTTTATACTAAAGACTTTAGCGTCTTTATACTAAAGACTTTACCGTCTTTATACTAAAGACTTTAGCGTCTTTATATTAAAGACTTTACCGTCTTTATACTAAAGACTTTAGCGTCTTTATATTAAAGACTTTAACGTCTTTATACTAAAGACTTTAGCGTCTTTATATTAAAGACTTTAACGTCTTTATACTAAAGACTTTGCCGTCTTTTAACTAAAGACTGTAGCGTCTTTAAACTAAAGACTTTAGCGTCATTGTACTTTATACTTTTAACGTCTTAACACTCAAAACTTAAGCTTCACATACCAACAAGTTTACCGCCTTAATATTAAAGCTTTTAACGTCCTTTGTACTAAAGTGTCTGCACAGCCTTTTGTACTAAAATCATTTATAATCTTTCTACTGAAATTATTTTCATTGTATTAAAAACTTAGTTTTGTTTATTTTCTTATTTCAAAATGGAAAAATTTTCTTAATCAACGTTAAATATTTATTTTATTTATGGTTATATTTTTATTTGTTATTTCTTAAGAATAATTAATTTGTTTTAAATAAAGAAACATACTTTCCGCAATCACATTTCCAATTAATTGAAGTGTTCACAGTTTACAATACAAATTTACAAAATCCTTGTTATCTAAACTCAACAATACACAGCACTTCATTTTCAATTAATAATTTTATCTTAGTTGAATAGGAAAGCCTAAAAACAATAGCCAACTTTTAGGCTTTAAATTAACGCTAGTAATCGTAAACAAAAGCTTTCTTTACCCCCCGCGATTAAGTGAAATTTCCTTTACTTTTGTGTTATAAAGTATATTTGCAATAACTTCAATACTCCCAGTAGTAGTGTATTTACACAAAATTATTTTATTTACTTAACAAATTTATTTTCATTTACAATTTCACATATAAACTACTTGAATGGTATGTGGCTGTGTGTTAACAATGTAATTGTTAAAAAGGAGCAAAATGTTTTAATTTATAAAACTCTTTCCGTGTTTGTGCTAAGTATTTATCTTTAGAAGAAAATAACAAACAAATACAAATCCTTATTTAAATATCAGTTTAAATTGCGTTTACAAATATTTTCAATAAATTTTGTTACAAATCTAAATTAAATACAAAATTTTCAATCATTTCTAAAGCAGCAGAGGATGCCATAGCTAGCAGTAGCAAGTAGAAGCGGTAGCAGTTGTTAACAAATAATAAGGAAAGTAACAAATTTAAGTTTGGTAACAGCACAATAAATAGCTTTTTAAGAAAATTACAAAAATTTTGTTTTTGTAGCATAAACCCAATGAAATTTGTATTAGTAAAGTGGAAAAATTGTTGAAAAGTTTTCAGTACTAAACATTTTGTTGGGTTATATTGTCAGCTTTATATTGTGAAAAACAAAATTACAACAATATTTTATAATCACCGATTTAAATAACAAACTAGGGAGAAAAATATACCACAACAACAGCAGAATAAATAAATTTACTTTTAGAGATTTTTTCTCTCTTTCTCTCTCGTTGTGAAATAACTCCTTCATAGATAAAGTAAGTTATAAATTCTCTTACAAAGTTTCCCAGTAGTTTTAAAAATCGTTTATGTATCCTTTTAACATAGTTGTATTTTCAATTGGCTTAATGTAACACAGAGTAAAGGTAATTGGTTACTTTATGCGTCCTAAGTAAACTGTTAGGTAATCAATAGTTGTTTTAGTATATGAACAAAACTAGTCTATAATCAGGGGTACAATCAAAAACTATAGCGAATTGCTGGCTT
>NC_060950.1:66892821-66896458 GCF_022045245.1 Lucilia cuprina | reverse complement strand
CTGTTCTAGTTCTGTTCTAGTTCTGTTCTAGTTCTGTTCTAGTTTTGTTCTAGTTCTGTTCTAGTTCTGTTCTAGGTCTGTTCTAGTTCTGTTCTAGTTCTGTTCTAGGTCTGTTCTAGTTCTGTTCTAGTTCTGTTCTAGTTCTGTTCTAATTTTGTTCTAGTTCTGTTCTAGTTCTGTTCTAGTTCTGTTCTAGTTCTATTCTAGTTCAATCCGAATTCTGTTTTAGTTCAGTACTAGCTAAGTTCAGATGTAATTTAATTTGTTAAAAATTGATGTCCTTAATTTAGTTTTTAATTTTTAGCACGTAATCCTTAACTTAAAGTTTTCTCTTAAACTAAATTTGTTTTGCTGACTATACAAAAGTCAATTGATTTTTTTTCTTTTTGGCTTTTTAATTACAAACTTTACAACCAAGAAGAGTTAAACTTTTCCTTCAATATAAGTGACAACTATTAAAGCAAATGATAAAGTTTTTTTAGAAAAAAAAATCAATAAAGCCAAAAAATAACAAACCTTTACAAGACTGTAACAAAAAAAAAGATGAATAACTATACAGTAATGGATAGCACTAAAACTAAAGCATAATTTTAGGTTTAACTGAAACGTTTTTAAAAAAGACAACAGACAAAAACCAAAACAAAATTTAATTATATATGACCCACATTTAAAGCAAGTATTTGTTAACACCCTATATTTTTCGTTTAAACCATATAGATATTTGTATTTTTATTGTTGTTGGTTTTTGTGTAAAATTCTGAGTACTATACGTAGTTTTTTTTAATTCCTATATTTAAATAATAATAATTGTATATTTGGCCATTTTTAACGAGACTTGAACACGTTTTTTTTCCAATGTGCCACAAAGGTGTGGCATGCGCATAAAAAATACAGGTAATTAACTTAATTAAACACTTCACATTTTATATCTACTTCGGCTTCATGTCATGTCATACTACCTATATAACACTGCTAGCTACCACCACCCATTCGTTTCGCATTTGCAAACCTGTACACTTGCCCTTTTTTTATGAATATATGTAAAGATGTGCCCAAAAACCACAAATTCTATAGGGTTTTTTTCATGGTTTTTGCACTGGGCTCATAAAATTCTACATATTCATACTACAGCTGCTGTACAATAAATGTGAAAAAATGAGCGGAAAAAAATGTGTGTAATAAATGCAATATTATGTTAAAATTGTGGACAGATATTTTATGTAATTGACTACAGCTGTAAGCAGTACAACACAGTTATAGCAACAGCGTGATAGCTTATGTATAAATATGTTGTATTGTTGTGTGTGTGTGAGAGAGAGAGGGGGGAGAAAAGCTGAAGCGTTTCTTAATTAAAAAAAAGAAAACATAATAATAATATTTTTCTTTGGCATTTAATGGCGGTTTTGTAATTAAAACAATGTGTTTTTAATATAAAAGATTACAAGAGAAATTAAGGACATGATTATTGTGGCAAAGTGCGGGTATTGGTAAACTAAAGGTCAGAGAGAAAGAAGATAAAGGATCGTTGGTACAAATATTGTAAAAAAAAATAATTTAAAGAAGTATAAAAACACCAAAGTCTTTATTATAAAGACACCAAAGCCTTCAGCACAAGTATGCTACAATGAGAAAAAAAGACGCTAAAGTCAATAGTATAAAGACGCTAAAGTCTATAGTATAAAGACAACAAAATCTTTAGTATAAAGACAATAAAATGTTTAGCATAATAACGCTAGAGTGTTTCATATTAAGACGCCAAAGTCTTGCGTATAAAGACGCCAAAGTCCTTCGTTTAAAGACAGTAAAATCTTAATTTAAAAAACGCTAAAAAAATCTTAAGTATAAAGGCGCTAATATCTCGATTATAAAGATGCTAAAGTATATAGTATAAAGTCACAATAGTTTTTATAATAAAAACGCTAAAGCATTTTGTATAACTACAGTAAAATCTTTAGTATAAAGACGCTAAAGTCTTTAGCATAAATATGCTAAAATCTTTATACTAAAAACGATAGTCTTTAGCATAAAGACGTTAAAGTCTTTAACACAAAGACGCTGTAGTGTTAAGTTTTAAGTATTTAGTATAAAGACGCTAAAGTCTGTAGAAAAAGAACGCTAAAATATTTGTATAACTACAGTAAAACCTTTAGTAAAAAGACGCTAAAGTCTTTAGTATAAAGAGGCTAAAATCTTTATACTAAAAAGGATAAAGTCTTTAGCATAAAGACGTTAAAGTCTTTAACACAGAGACGCTACAGTGTTAAGTATTAAGTCTTTAATGTAAAGACGGTTAAGTCTGTAGAAAAAGGACGCTAAAGCATTTTGTATAACTACAGTAAAATCTTTAGTATAAAGACGCTAAAGTCTTTAGTATAAAGACGCTAAAATCTTTATACTAAAAACGATAAAGTCTTTAGCATAAAGACGTTAAAATCTTTAACACAAAGATGCTATAATGTTAAGTATTAAGCCTTTAGGATAAAGACGCTTAAGTCTGTAGAAAAAGTACGCTAAAACCTTTATTATAAAGACGCTAATGACTTTAGCAAAAAGACTCTAATGCACGAAAGTCTTTAGTATAAAAACGTTAAAGTCTTTAATATAAAGACGCTCAAGTCTTTAATATAAAAACGTCAAAGTCTTTAATATAAAGACGCTCAAGTCTTTAGTTTACACACAGTAAATCATTTAGTGTAAAACTTCTAATTTTTTTTAAAATTCCTGCTTTCACTTCTTTGTCCTTATTCTTACAAACAATTTCGTATTTAAAAATTAAAATCCACAACATCTGCTCATCTCAATGCTATTAATTTGTACCACCAACAACACAGCACAATAAAATTTAACCACTCATTTTCTAGCCACAAAAACCCCACAAAAGAAAAACAATATTTTGGGAAATTTTCCAAAGACAAGTAAAACTTAATGCAAGTAAATTTTTGAAGAAAAACAATAGTTTCATACTAACAACACTATAATATGGGACAGCAACAACTGAAAAACAGCAATATTATTATAATAGCAGTAGTTGAAAATTTGTTGACAGCCAAAAAAAAAAAAAAAAAACACACAAACAATGAAAATAAATGTTTTCATTTGAGAATGGCTAAAATCCATATTTAAGTGGCATTATAGATTGAATACAGATTATATAAGATTATATGGCTGTTAGCAGAAAAATAAAGAAGGCGTGTGTGTGGTGGGAGGGTTAAGTAGTCAGCATTGTGTACGTTTGTTTTAAGTTTGGGGAAATGAAAGTATGTCTCCCTTAAGAGACACTAGTGTAAGAAAGTAGAACAATATGAACGGATGTAAATAACTATAAACAAAACAATAGTGAATTTCAACAACAGCTAAAGTTTGTAAATGATGTTTATTTACTTGTTTTTATAGACTAAATAATGAGATTCTTAGAGTAGAGGTTTTAAAACAGTTGGGGATTTTTTTGGTATAATATCTTAGTTAAGGGTACTAAGAGACATTATATATTACATATCAAGCAGATGGATTGACAGACAGATAGATAGACAGACAGACAGACAGACGTACAATTTTGAGAATAAAGTTTTATTTAAAATAAATTAAATTGTGAACATTGACGCTTCAATATCGGAACGATATCAAAATCCTGAAATTT
>NC_060950.1:66890908-66892721 GCF_022045245.1 Lucilia cuprina | reverse complement strand
AGAACTGAACTAGAACTGAACTAGAACTGAACTAGAACTGAACTAGAACTGAACTAGAACTGAACTAGAACTGAACTAAAACTGAACTAGAACTGAACTAGAACAAAAGTTAACAGAACTAGGAGAAAATCAGAATATAACTTAAAATAAACGAAGACTGCTTTTGTCAGCCTAGCGCTATGCTATGCTTGTGGAGATATCCAACTCCTTAAAATAGATAGCGAATTGACTTTTTACACTTATATGTTTCCTTGCAGCGTTAATATTAACTTATATTAAATTATATTAAATTTTATTTTTTATTAACACAAAAAAATATTTACTCCTTAAGAAAGCAAATTATATATATTGACTCCTTTCTCACATTAAATCAACACCCCTTAAATAAACTACACTTACTACATATATATATTTTAATAAGTAAACAAATTTTATTAAATAACCCAGTTTATTAACTCACACACACTCTGCAATCCCAGCGTATTTATTTCTTTATGATTGTGAGCCATACAACATAAATAAAAATTATTTCTGGATATTCAAAATGGCCACAATACATACAAATTTGCAAATTACCCTGTAGTTTAGAAGTGCTGTATCAAAATATAACTTTGCTCTCTATTGCTAAGGGTTCTTCAAGAGACGTTGAGATTTAAATATTATAATATTATGTCTATAAATTATTTTGAACCGAGAAAAAGGAGTTTTGAATTCCATTTATGTACTAAAAATTTGCTGGGTTTGAAATTACCTATACAGTCGTATAAAACGAGTACGCAAGAACGCAAAAAAAAAAAAACTTAATTTACACGCTTATACGTGATAACTACCTTGAGCAAACTGTGTATGCGTACATATAAGACTCTGTGTTAGTGTGTATTTATATCCTGGCAAAGTAATGGCATAATCACAACAACCATTATTTTTTTTGTTTTTTTTGGCTTAAGTTTCTTTTTTGTTACTTTGGCTCCTACTACTTTTTACCAGTTACTGAGTATTTTATAATTTTTGTATAGTATGATGTGTTTGCTTTTATTTCGTTTTTCTTTAAACATTTGATATATATTTGTGCAACGTCTGCATTATTTACCAAACAAGTCACAATCACATTCTCAAAGGAGTAATGTGTGTAAATACACTTTACGAGACAAAGTAACAGCCAGCAGCAGCTCATATAGAAAATAAACCTGAAGACTGATATTGGTAGAAAACTTAAAGAAAATTTATATTTAATAATAAGTAGATTTGCTTGTTTTAAAGAAGAGTAACTCGATCCTTTCCCTTTATATTTAAAGGCATATAACTGATATTGAATCTTCACAGATTGTCATTACTTAAATTTGAAGAGTGTAGAAGCACGAATTCAACGTTTTAGAATTATTACGAATAGTTGTCATAAATTTTACAGCTGAGAACTGATGACTTTTTGTCGACTTGTTAATTTCGAACAATTAGAAAAATTTGCTTTAAAAGCAAGACTTTCAAATATGTAAAAGACCCGTTTATAACACTGAAACTGTACCTTAGTTTTATTAGCTTTATAAAGATCTTTTACAAAACATTTCAATTAAAAAGTAAACAATATCAACTTAACCTAAAATTTAACTGACATGCCCCTAAAATTAGGCAGTAACTTTTATAACATTATTACAAATATAAACTATTTCCAGTATAAAACACTTTGTTAAACATTACAAAAATGTTTTATGGTTTTCTCTTACACATTTGTAACCATGTGTTATTCTGACGCCCCTAAAACTAGGCAACATTTTTAAGATATAATCTTTTAACCTTCCCCCTTCCAAAAAAAACT
>NC_060950.1:66883408-66885908 GCF_022045245.1 Lucilia cuprina | reverse complement strand
GTAGATAGATAGATAGATAGATAGATAGATAGATAGATAGATAGATAGATAGATAGATAGATAGATAGATAGATAGATAGATAGATAGATAGATAGATAGATAGATAGATAGATAGATAGATAGATAGATAGTTAGATAGATAGATAGATGATAGATAGATAGATAGATAGATAGATAGATAGATAGATAGATAGATAGATAGATAGATAGATAGATAGATAGATAGATAGATAGATAGATAGATAGATAGATAGATAGATAGATAGATAGATAGATAGATAGATAGATAGATAGATAGATAGATAGGTAGATAGATAGATATATTGATAGATAGATAAAAAGAAGAAAATACATATTTCTATCGAATTATTATGTGATCCTATGGTGGAACACCCCAATATCCAAGATTACAATTCAGGTCTCATTTGACAGGTTAATTTAAGGATTAGATAAGGCTGTCAATATGTACTCACCCAAGAAGAACTAAGTTCACGTTCCTCCTACTTCACTTTGAACATTATGAAATTAGCATTAACTTTTTTTATAGGATTTAGACACTTTACTTTTTATTAACATTTCTAACTATTTCTCATCTTCAATTTTCTTTTTAGGTATGTTATTTTATGAAATTTTTTTAATCCAAAGTGGGTAAGTGATTAACGAAAACAGGAATCCATTAACATGACACATAACATCACGTTAACTTATGAAGACAAAAACTTTATTACAACTTTACTGTTGAGATTATAGGTTTGATTGATAATTTTCACAATGTTTGAAAATAAACCAAATATATTTAAATTGTAGCATAGCTTTAGGAGCTTTTTATAATTTTTTTATAAATTGGGGCATAATCAGTCTTTGCAAATAAATAAAGTCGCAATATTACTCGTAAAGAATTTCAAATTTATTAAAAAGTGCTGCCTAATTTAAGGCAAACATGTTTATAAAATTTGAAATTATATTTTTATAACCAAACAACGATCACTTCAATGAAAACTCCACAGCACATTTTTCAATTTACCGGCTTTAAATTAAAGATTTCAGCTGCTTATTTTTTAATAGTATAGCCTATTTTTAGGGGAATTTTTTTAATATCTCCTAGATCTTTATTAAACAATAAAAATAAATTAAAAGCTATTTATTTTTACTTGATTATGATGTTAACAAATCAAAAATCATTTAAACAATAATCCTTAAAATCTAATTTTTTGAAAAAAAAAACAAAAAATACAACAGCTTTTAGCGTCATGGTAACAATTAAAGCCAATTAAACTAATCAAGCGAAACAATTTTTGTTTTTATTTTATTTAAAAAATAAAAAAAGGGAAATAAAGAAAAACAACGAAACAGAAAAGGCAAATAAACAGTAAATTTGTTGTATGTGTGTTGTATAAATATCAAAAAACAATTTAAAACTTTTGCTGTTTACATTTTTTTATAAATATTACAGATTTTTTATGGCAAATTTTTTATGTAGCCAATAAAACACATTTTATATTAAAAAAAAATACACCAAAACCAAAAAAAAAAAAACATAAAAATAAAACACCGAAACAAGAGGCCATAAAACTGTAGAGATCTGGTAACGGTAGTATGATGGTTTAAAAACTACACTGCAAAAAAATGTAAAACATAAACAAGCAACTACCAAAACAAATTTATATTTGTTTAAGAGAAAACAAATAAAACAGCTACCAAACATGGTCAAATGGTGTTAATTGTAAGCAATAAATTCAGAGAATTCATTCGTTATATTTTTTATAAAAAAATTACTTTTTTCTGTTTTTTTTTTTTTTTTTTTTTGGTTGGGGTGTTAGTAGCAATGAAATACATTTGAAATTTTGTTTTTTTGTGCTTTAACGTAATTTTATATTTTTTTCCCTACATTTTATTTGTGCTGAGGTGGTGAAGCTAGAATTATGATTTTTAAACTGAAATAAATGACGATGATGATAATAATAACAATAATTGCTCTCTTTTAGGCGGTGAACCATGATGATTATGCTTCACCCATAATGGATTTAGTATGAATTATGCAAAAAATTATTTATATTTCTAGATTTTGTCTGTGTGCGCTGTTTGGAGGGTGAAAACGTTTTAAAAATTAAATTGATTATGAAAGGAAAATTTTTGTGTTTTTTTATTTTTTTTTGCTAAATTTTTATCATTATTTATTGGCATAGAATAATGTGGCAATAATTTAATTGGTAGAGGCAATTGGGAGGATATAAATACGTTGTAGGTGTGTTGATGTACAGACTAAATTTAATTAATATTTAAAATTTTTTCGGGAAATATTTGTTGATTTTAATTTAAAGATAAGTAATGAGTAAAATGAAATTTAAAATGTTTAATACTTTTCTAGTTTAATTAGTTCAGTTCTAGTTTAGTTCTAGTTCAGTTCTAGGTCAGTTCTAGTTCAGTTCTAGTTCAGTTCTAGTTCAGTTCAGTTCTAGTTCAGTTCTAGTTCAGTTCTAGTTCAGTTCTAGTTCAGTT
>NC_060950.1:66872673-66883308 GCF_022045245.1 Lucilia cuprina | reverse complement strand
CTAGTCTATAGTCTAGTCTATAGTCTAGTCTATAGTCTAGTCTATAGTCTAGTCTATAGTCTAGTCTATAGTCTAGTCTATAGTCTAGTCTATAGTCTAGTATATAGTCTGGTCTATAGTCTAGTCTATAGTCTAGTCTATAGTCTAATCTATAGTCTAATCTATAGTATAGTCTATAGTCTAGCTAGTTCCTGGTTTAGTACATAGTCTAATCTTTAGTCAGTCTATAGTCTATTCTATTGTCTAGATTCTAGAGTGAAATTTTGTTTTGCCGTTTAACTTAATTTGTTGCCTTCAAAATGACAATAAAAATCTTTGCAAAATTTTTCTTAAACAAACTTTATAATGCAATTCTTTAGTTTTGACAAGTTCTACATCAAATACCTTTTGACCTTTTTCCCCTAATACTTTGTTGCTATTTTTATATGTTGTTACTAAACTGCATTTCATTGTGCTCTTCTAGTCCTCTTGCGTTTGGTCACTTAAAACATAGTTTTCCCGCAAAGTTTTCCATATTTTTAATGTTTTTTGCATAATATTTTTTTAGACAATGTTAGTTTCGTTTGTCTCCATTGTCTCTTTTGCCCACTACAAGACCAAACTAAACTTTTTTTAGCAGAAAAAGTAAAAACATAAATACATTTATAAAATTCTTTGGAGAGTCTTTAATCATCTTATTTTATGGACAAACAAATTTTGTTTTCTTGACACTTTTTTTATTAGAGGAAAAAAAGGTTGGGTTGCAGATAAAGCCGCTGTAGCATACTGGTCGGACAGACAAGTTAACGGAAAGTGCAGAAAACTTTGTAATCATGTTGTTATTTGTGTGTTTTCATTATAAAATTTGCTAAATTAAGGGGTCTTGTAGTTTAGAGTTTTGTTTTTTTTTTTGCATCCAGTTTTGACAGTTTTTCTGATAGATTGTTAAACACTGTAAAGTTTATTTGACAAATATTATAATAGATCATCAAAAAAGAATAGATGTATTAAAAAGCAAAATAAAAGCAATTGTTTTAAACAGTTATTAGATAAAAGTATAAAGAGATTTCGTTGTAAATAAAGTTTTAATAAGTACTATTTGTAATATTTAACCTAAAAGCGTGCTTTTGTAAAAATAATATAACAAACAACTAAAAGTATGCTTTGTTTTAAGGGCAGTAGTTTGAGAATTTTTATAATCAAATACGTAAAAGTATGCTGTACTTAATACTTAAATTTTTATTTTTATTTTTGTTATAAAATAATTTCTCCCATTTTTCTTGAATTTTTACTTAATGCCTTTAAAACGTATTCAATTTGTTGTTGTTTTTCTCACTTACCTTCTTTTATCGAATACCTTGGATTACTCATGTCAACTCTTGTCTGATTTTTAATCCAATATATATTTGGTGTGGGATTACCAATTGCTTTACACTGCATCGTTGCCGTATGACCAACTTCAATGACACGCGTACTAGGACCCTGTGTAATGACAGGAAAACCAGGCGGAGTTTTATCACCTAAAATATAAAACAATAAAATAAAATTTATGTTAAATTTGTATTTCTTATTTTTTTTAATAAATTGTTTATAAAATTTATTTAATATAAATATTTAAATAAAAAGAAAACTTTCAATTTAAGCCCATTATTTGTTTGAATATTGTATATGTTGTGTTTATAATAAAATATTATAAATTACTAAAATCTCCCCCACAAAACAAAAACAACAAATACATATTTAAATATTTATGCATACAAACAAATAAAGGAAAGAAAAAGTAAACAAAAAAAGTTGCCAAAGCTTATTTACACGTTTCAAGTAAATCCTTTCACAATGCTGTTAATACAGAGTTCTTTTTTTTTTGTTTTTTGCATGAGTGTCCTTTTTAGTTTTTGTTTGTTTGCTGGGTTGGGAAAGCGTACAAAGTTTTAGCTTTGTAACTGTTAAATGTTTATCAAATTGATCGCTAGCTTAATCTTCCGATCGTTTTATTTTTTACCTAAAAATATGCTACAAACTTTTTTTTTTAATTTAAACCTTCTAATCATGTGTCTCGTTAATCCTGGATTTACGTCTGAATTAAAGATATTTATGCAGAATTAAATAGTGATATAAGTTTTTATAAGTGAATTTTGACTTTATATGGGAGCTGGGGTCAAATAAAGATCGATCATTTCGAAAACTGGCAGCATCAATATAGGTTTTACAGATTTTTATAAAGATATTAGAATATTGAACATAATTATGAGTTAAAAAGCCCTATTCGGGAAGTAGGATTATATGGGGGGTTAGGCGAAATAATGGACCGATTTTTAGCAATTTCGGCTTTAGGTCAAAAGAAGTGAATGTGATATGATTTCATGGACACACAGACGGACGGACGGACAGCCAGACTCAATCGACACGGCCCTATTCGGGAAGTAGGATTAAATGGGGACTAGGCGAAATAATGAAACGATTTCAACCATTTTCGCTTTTAGGTGAAAATAAGTGTATGTGATATGATTTCATGGACACACAGACGGACGGACAGACATCCAGACAGACACAACCGACACGTCGGAAAGTAGGATTGTATGGGGCTAGGCGAAATAATGGACTGATTTTAACCAATTTCGCCTTAAGGTCAAAATAAGTGTATGTGATATGATTTCATGGACACAAGGACGGACAGACAGACAATATCGACAAGGCCCTAATCGGGAAATAGGATTGTATGAGGATGGACCGATATGAACCGATTTTAATCAATTTCGCCTTTAGGTCAAAAGAAGTGTATGTGATATAATTTCAAGGACACACAGACGGATAGACAGACAGACAGACAGACACAATCGACACAGAAAGTGATTCTGAGCCGACTTTAACATGTAAGAGCAATATTTTTCGCTGTTACAAAAATTGGAAGAAACGCATAATAAACTTCCAACTATAGTGCTGTAGGGTATAATAACAAAAACCAACACTAGTAAGTACATATATGTGTGTATGTACTGTAAGCTTGTTGGTATGTGTTAAGCTTTGTAGTTTTTTCTTTTATTTTTTTTATGCATACATTTTTTATGTAGTGTGTGGTTTTTATATTATATTATTGTATGTAACAACATACATTTATCCTTTTTTGTTACTATCGCTGTTGTTGTTGTTCTTGTTATTATTGTTTTTATGCAATATTTATATTAAAACGTGTCTGGCGTGAAATTAAAATAATATTATCAACACATACATAACCAGGCAGACTTAAACAAATTTACATACACATATACATATTTCTATACAAATCCTAGCCATTTTTAAAGGAATAAATGAGTCCCTTTTAGAATTCACTAGTTTACAGTTGGTATACAATCTTTGGAGTGAAGTTAAGGTTATATCACATCTTTATGGTCCACCAGTAATTTAGCAAGAAACCAATTACTTAAGTTTCTTTGAAAAAATCTAGCGAAATGCAGGGTTAATATTCTGCAGGACATGTGGTTGTATGTATATACACATATGGTAAGTCTGTGTGTTTGAGTGAAAGCAAGTGTAAGTGTAAAAGCTTTTTATGTTTTTCTATATGTGACACAAACAATGCAATACAAAAACAACAATGTGTTTTTTCTTTTTGTAACAGAAAAAACAGTGCAACACACACACACACTTGTTGTAAAAGCAAAAAAAAAAAAACAACAAAAAGAAAAACAACAATTTTGGAATTAAAGACTTTTATGCATATAAACAGATATTAAAACCGACACTGAATGAATATGTTGCATGTACAATGTTAATGTTTTTGCTGTTGCAGTGGCAGTGTAGTAGTTTTTACTTTTGTTTTTCCAACATTTTTTTTTGTTGGCATTGTAAAGTTGACACTTGGCATTTTCATTGTTTTTGTGTAATTTGTGGATGTTTTTTCTTCGTTTTTATTTAACTTTTTGTTGTTTATAAAAAAGCAAAAAAGCAGTTGTTGGAAAAAAAAATAAAAAAAAAACTGTAAAAGTATTAAAGTAAAGTGTTGTTATCGTTAGTATTAAACAAATGCCAAAAATATATATATAGAACACCAAAGATCATGATGCCATTAATTTTCCTAGAGGAAATTTAACTTAAGCGAAAACAGAGAGACCTGAAGCTACATACAAACATATGTACATCATCACTGACAATAGACCACACTATGGACTAGAATGTAGTCAACACTTTAGACCAGACTACAGACTAGACTATATTCCAGACTATGGATCAAACTATACTACAGACTATAGAATAGACTATAGTATATCATCACTGACAATAGACCATAGTTCAGACTATAGACAAGACCATGATCCATACTAGAATGTTGTCAAAACTATAGATTAAACTATAGTATGAAAGACACTATTGTCCACACTGTGGACTAGAATGTAGTCAAAACTTTAGACCAGATTACAGACTAGACTATAGTCCAGACTATGAACCAAACTGTACTGCAGACTATAGATTAGACTATAGTCTAGACTAAAAACTAAATTATAGTCCAGACTATAGAATATACTATAGTCCAAACTATAGACTAGACTATAGTCAAGACTATGGAACAGACTATAGACTAAACAATATTTCAGGCTATAAAATAGACTATACTATTATTCAGACTACAGACAAGACTACAGTAGACTCTAGCCTAAACACTAGACTATATTGCAGAATACAGGACTATAGCCCTTACTATTGACTACACTATAGCCTAAATTACAGTTTAAATTATTGCTATAAACTAGACTGTAGTCTATAGTGTAAACTACACTATATTCCAGAACTGTAGAACAAACTATACCCCTGAATATAGTTCAAACTATTGGCAAAACTTCTTTGCAAAATCTTAAAAATTCAATTATCTTAAAAGCAAAAAAAAAACACTAAATTAAATTAATATCTTGATCCCAATAACAAAATCAATAAATTTTAATAATATTTTGCTGAGAAGTTTTTTCATTCATGATTTTCATTTTCTCTTGATTAAAATACATGAAACAATACTTTGCGGAAATTGATAACGGAACATGACACAAATACATCAGTATACAAACATACACGTACTCACATATACAAAAGTAGACAGGAAAACAGGCGTATAGATAAACAAGTAGGCTGGCAGAAAAAAACCAAATACTTACACTGACAAACTCTCTTTTTAACCGTATATAAATACATACAAATGTACATAAAACAAACACTGATGTAAGGGAGAAAACAAACCTACGCATTCCTGTAGAGAGCGTAACATAATAAATAATATACTCATTCAAAACCCCTGCAAACAATCTACTTATTTGATTTTTTTATTGTTACAGCTAACAAACAATACATTTATTTTCTATCGTTTTTGATTTTGAAGCCGTATCTCAACTGCAGCAAAATAACAACAACAAATTTTATAAACCTTCATATACAAGGATCTCTGTATCTCAATTTCATATATGTATGAAGTACTAAACATACCCCTGTTGTTAGGCAACAATTTTCCCAAATTTCGGACGAAACATTTACGTATTTAAAACCCCGAACTACTGGGTTTGTTTTACTTAAACTTTTTTTTACATTACACATACCTATTCAATTGCATATACATACGTATTTCGTTTACTAGTGCTGACAATACAAATGGATTTGCAATGATTTATTATCGTATTAAATTGAATACAAACAGGAACGCAAAACAAAAAAAAAAGTAAATAAAATTTGAAATAAAAATCTATGAACAAAAAACGACACGGCAAAAGGAAACCTCTGTCAAACAAATGTAAAAAATCAACAACAACAATATGATTTCAATCAAATATAAACTAAAAGGAAAAAAATATATACAGAAAATTATAAAATAATAAACAAAATATATTTATTATAACAAGTTGGAAAAATAACTACAAATAAACTTGATATATGAGTAGATTTGAAAAGAAATTGGAGGTAGAAATGTAAGAAATAAATAAATCAAAGTATAAAACACTGGGAAAAGAGGAAACGGAAATAAAAAGTAAAACAAGTAAGAGAAATTTATTAGGGTCATACAAATCGAAAAGACAATAGGAGAATAGTTAAGATGGTAAAAAAATGCATATAATATAAACTGGACTAAAAATTAGACTATAGACTAGACTATAGACTAGACTATAGACTAGACTATAGACTAGACTATAGACTAGACTATAGACTAGACTATAGACTAGACTATAGACTAGACTATAGACTAGACTATGACTAGACTATAGACTAGACTATAGACTAGACTATAGACTAGACTATAGACTAGACTATAGACTAGACTATAGACTAGACTAAGACTATAGACTAGACTATAGACTAGACTATAGACTAGACTATAGACTAGACTATAGACTAGACTATAGACTAGACTATAGACTAGACTATAGACTAGACTATAGACTAGACTATAGACTAGACTATAGACTAGACTATAGACTAGACTATAGACTAGACTATAGACTAGACTATAGACTAGACTATAGACTAGACTATAGACTAGACTATAGACTAGACTATAGACTAGACTATAGACTAGACTATAGACTAGACTATAGACTAGACTATAGACTAGACTATAGACTAGACTATAGACTAGACTATAGACTAGACTATAGACTAGACTATAGACTAGACTATAGACTAGACTATAAACTAGACTATAGACTAGACTATAGACTAGACTATAGACTAGACTATAGACTAGACTATAGACTAGACTATAGACTAGACTATAGACTAGACTATAGACTAGACTATAGACTAGACTATAGACTAGACTATAGACTAGACTATAGACTAGACTATAGACTAGACTATAGACTAGACTATAGACTAGACTATAGACTAGACTATAGACTAGACTAGACTATAGACTAGACTATAGACTAGACTATAGACTAGACTA
The DNA here is from genome assembly GCF_022045245.1 of Lucilia cuprina. Taxonomy (NCBI): domain Eukaryota; kingdom Metazoa; phylum Arthropoda; class Insecta; order Diptera; family Calliphoridae; genus Lucilia; species Lucilia cuprina. Next base: position 66,876,410 of record NC_060950.1, on the reverse strand, counting down.
TAGACTAGACTATAGACTAGACTATAGACTAGACTATAGACTAGACTATAGACTAGACTATAGACTAGACTATAGACTAGACTATAGACTAGACTATAGACTAGACTATAGACTAGACTATAGACTAGACTATAGACTAGACTATAGACTAGACTATAGACTAGACTATAGACTAGACTATAGACTAGACTATAGACTAGCTATAGACTAGACTATAGACTAGACTATAGACTAGACTATAGACTAGACTATAGACTAGACTATAGACTAGACTATAGACTAGATTATAGCCTAGACTATAGACTAGGCTATAGACTAGAGTATAGACTAGACTATAGACTAGACAATAGACTAAACTATAGACTAGACTATAGAATAGATTATATATAAGACTATAGACTAGACTATAGACTAGTCAATAGACTAGACTATAGACTAGACTATAAACTAGACTATAAACTAGACTATAAACTAGACTATAAACTAGACTATATACTAGACTATAAACTAGACTATAAACTAGACTATAAACTAGACTATATACTAGACTATAAACTAGACTATAGACTACATTATAGACTAGACTTATAGTCTATATCGTAGACTATTGACTAGACAGATTATCTTTGTATCCAAGTGTGTAAGTTTACATAACAATCCATGCTGTAAACTGCAACTGAAATTTCCGTCTACGACAGGCGAGGACTCTTTTCTATTGGTTTTATATTTTTCATTACTTTACACAAAACTATTCTAACACACAAACATTTTCATTTGAATTATAAATATTGTATATGTGTATACATTTCCATCTTCAATTCAACTCTATTTAAATATTAATAAACTCTGTTTACTTAGCTTTGTATTTAAGTAAGAAGAAAAAAAACTTGGCAAAAAATGTTGAAAAATGCTAGAAAAGCAATAGTAAAAAATATTAAATAAAAAAAAATTATCAGAAATTGTTAAGTAACATGAATCTCTATAAAATTAAACAAAATACTACACTTGATAAACATTAAGAATAAAAAAGCAAGATGGATAAAAATGATATTCAAGTTAAACAACTACAGCTACAATATCTACATCTTGAAAAAAAAAAGAAAACAACATTAAAATCATGAAGTATAAACTGGCAACATGATGTTGTAATACTGTGTGTGTGTTTTCTTTTTTTTTAATTTTACAACTAGATTGTTGAGAGTGAAAAGCAAGTAAAAGGAGAAAAAAATGAAATTAAATTGCTGCTTTAGTGAATACTTACAGCAAAATAATGAAAGAAAAAAATTGTATATGAGTAAATGTGTATGCAAGTGCAGCGCCTGAAATGCAACATTAAATTCTATTGAATTTTTAAGTTTTGTATTTTTCTCAGCTCTTGTTTTCTTTGTTTTTTTTTTCTTCTTTTAAGGGACGCCTAAAAATAGACTACTTTTTTCAGTGCTGCTTGTTTTTGTGTGTTCTATAATGAAAACAGACAAGCAGCATAATAGTAGCAAGTAAGAAAAACATGCTCAAGACCTGATGACAATTTTTTTTTGCAATAAAATTGTTTGTTCCACTTATATATTTTTTTTTAATTTTATAAGAAAAGTGTAGGAGAAGATAAAATAGTGTCACAGTGAAGTGAAGAAGATGGAAAAGAATAATAAGTTTACTGAAAACGTGTCAATGCAGACTATCCAGACTATAAATAGCTTAAAATGTAATAAAGACTGTATTATATAGTGCAGACTGGTCCAGACTATAGACTGACATATAGACCGGAGTATAGACTAGATTATTGACTAGATCATATAGACTAGAGTATTGTTCACACTTTAGACTAGGCTGTTGACTTTAGACCAGACCTAAGTCCAGGCAATAAATAGATTATATTCCTGACTAGACTATTGTATAGACTGTAGACTAGACTATAGACCAACTTGTTTTTACTAAAGACTATAGACTATAATCCAAACTATGGACAAGACTAACTTTCAGACTATGCTCCAGGCTATAGACTAGACTATAGACAATATTATAGTCCAGCCTATAGACTAGACAATAGATCAGACAATAGTATATAATATAGACTAGACATAGTAAAGTTTAAGTATTAAAGTATTGTCTATAGTACATAATATAGACATGATAGCCAAGACTATGAACTACACTATAGTCCAGACTATGAACTGAACTATAGTCAAGAACATGGATTATACTATAGTCCAGAAATAAGACAAGACTATTGCCCAGACAATAGACTAGTCCATACTAGTCCATACTATTCCATACTAACTGTAACTTAAATATATGACATTTAGGTATTTTCAAATATTTTCATTTACCCTTAAAACAAAGACCACAGCAACTGCTGGTAGTCAACACTTGTGGTGTAACTGTTACAAAAACCTTGCGAAAAAAGTCAATGCATCTAATTGTATAACCAATCGATGGAGCGACATGTTAACACCAATAGTTGCTGTGAATATTTGAAAATGCATAAGAATGAATCCAAATCGAATAGGGGTCCTTTTGCATTACAAATACCAAATATGTCAGCAATGGGTTTATTAGCCCGCGTATTGGTATAATAAAGCAAGCAGACACCAACAGAGACTCATAAATATCTGTTAAGTATTTGAGTATGTGTGTGTGATTTGTCAGGATATTCACGGTTGCCTTTTTGTTAGAACAAAGTATGATGGTATGCGTGTTTTTGAGAGCTTAATAGTTGTTAAGTTTTTCTGTTTTAGAATCTAGTTTTATACAAAGGTTTAGTTAAACACGTTTGGTTTTCTTTTCGTTCTATTTCATTACTGAACAAAAAACACTTCCGTTTGTTGTTGTTAAGCTTGTGGGTTGCTGTGGCAAGTGTTAAGTTTAGGATCATTTGTAATTTTTTATTACAATTTATTCCGAATAAACAAAAATCTATTACAATGTCACAAAATTCCTAAAAAAACTTAATTTTATTTTTAAATTATCTACTGTTATCTACATATTTAAGCAAATTTTTAAAATATATTTGATTTTTAATAATTAAAATATAACCCAAATACAGTTATCTATTTACCTTTCACATCAAACATTAACTATTCATTTATGTTTTTATTACCAATTGATTACTCTTATTTGTTTCGAAATCTTTTAAAAATTTTCATCTTTTTGAATTGACCCTTTTTTCTATCATTTTCTAAGATCTTATTTAAATTATTTTTTATACTTATTATTTATACAACTTTAAATACTAATGAATAAACAGAAATTTTTTATGCAGTCAATTTACATTTCATATCAACTTGTCAATTTTTCTTAGTCACTTACTCTTTCATCTCTCACTCACACTAAATATCTCTTTTCAAAATTAAGTACTTTAAAATCCTAGTTTTTTTTCCGAGAATCATCTTTAAAGTAGAAAAACTTGCATATTTAAAAATTTATTACAGGTAATTTTTGCTCTTGCTTGCATTTCTAATGCAGTTTTCTATAGAATGTTCAAAAATGGAAACGGAATGAAAATAAAATTACATAAAAATTTGTATATATAAAGTTTTTTCTAACTGTATCAATGCAGCAGAAACATTATGGATACAGAGAAAGAAATTAAGGAAATAAACTGAAGTAGAACTGAACTAGAACTGAAGTAAAACTGAAGTAGAACTGAATTAGAACTGAACTAGAACTGAACTAGAACTGAACTAGAACTGAACTAGAACTGAACTAGAACTGAACTAGAACTGAACTAGAACTGAACT